>NW_024353908.1:1639132-1642020 GCF_902729225.1 Pteropus medius
TCAGCCTACTTAAAAATATTTAGTTACTAAAAATCATTTCAGAGATGTATATGCTGCAGGAGGGTAATGACTTGTCTGATTATTTTAACACTTATTCTAACAGTAATGCTGTCCTGGATACACAGTATCAGTAAAGCACTATTGTTTGCCCATGGAAGAAGAAATCTCTAATATATCTTTTTTTTTTTCCTTCTGGAAAATGAAATGACAAATATTAGATACACTACTTTTAAATTATAATTCTCTATTCCAACATACAAACTTGGTTGCAGATAACAGAATCTAGTCTAGTTAGATTAAGTTAAGAAGTGATTGTTAAGAAATATTAGAAATATAACAAAACTTTTGGAAAGGATGAGGGAATAAATTGCAGGATGAACCTAAAGTGATAATTCCATTCATCAGTTCTCCATCACTGGAGAACTGCCACTGTCCACCCTAGACCCACAGTACTTTTACTGAAGTCAAACTTTTTTCTGTTGCCAAATCCAGAATCATACTTAATTCCATGACAAGAAAACTACCACAACCGCTCACAGTCTCAGATATCTCCCTCTGCCACTCTACACCTGGTGCCCTAGCTCTTTCTTCACAATATTTACTTCCAAATTAAATCTTATACAAGTGCATCTGATTAGTGGAAAATGCACCTAACACAAAGGAGGAGTAAACAGGTTTTAAAAATTCTGCCTTGCAAGAGAAAGATATAAAAGGCATCCAAATAGGTAAGGAAGAAGACAAACTGTCACTATTTGCGCACGACATGACTGTCTATATAGAAAACTCTAAAGACTCCACAAGAACACTACTAGAAACAATAAGCAAACACAGTAAAGTTTCTGGATACAAAATCAAAGTTCAAAAATCCATAGCGTTCCTATACTCTAATAATGAAGCATCAGAAAGAGAAGTGGAAAAAATAATTCCTTTTGCAATTGCAACAAAAAGAATAAAATATCGTGCTATAAATCTAATGAAACATGTGAATGGTCCTATACAATGAAAACTACAAGACCCTATTCAAAGAAATTGAAGAAGACACAAAGAAATGGAAAGATATTCCATATTCTTGGATTGGAAGAATCAGCATAGTTAAAATGACCATATTACCTAAAGCATTATACAGATTTAAAGTAATCCCAATCAAAATCTCATTGGCATTTTTTAAAGAAATAGAACAAAAAATCATCAGATTTGTATAGAAGCACAAAAAAACCCGAATTGCCAATGCCATATTGAGAAAAAAGTATGAGGCTAGAGGCATCACTCTGCTCGACTTCAAATTATACTATAAAGTGACAATAATCAAAACGGCATGATATTGGCAGCAAAACAGACACACTGACCAGTGGAACAGAATCGAGACACCAGAAGTAAACCCATATTTATACGGGCAAATAATTTTTGACAAAAAAGCCAAAAACATACAGCGGAGAAAGGAAAGCCTCTTCAATAAATGGTGCTGGGAAAATTGGAAGGCTACCTGCCAAAGAATGAATTTAGACTGTTGTCCATCACCACACACCAAAATTAACTCTAAGGATCTGAATATAAGACCTGAAACAATAAAATGCATAGAAGAAAACATAGGAACTAAACTCAAGGACCTTGGACTTAAAGATGATTTTATGAATTTGACCCCAAAGCCAAGGGAAGTAAAAGCTAAAATAAATGAATTAGACTACATCAAACTAAAAAGCTTCTGCCCAGAAAAAGAAATCATCAACAAGGTAAAGAGACAACCATTCGAATGGGGAAATATATTAGCAAACAACACCTCCAATAAGGGTCTAATATCCAAAATATACAAAGAACTCATACGACTCAATAACAACAAAAAACAACCAAATGCATCAATCAAAAAATGGGCAGAAGACCTGAACAGATACTTCTCCCTAGAGGACATACAAATGACCTACAAAGATATGAAAAGGTGCTCAACATCGCTAGCAATTAGGGAAATAAAAATCAAAACCATAATGAGATACCATCTCACACCTATTAGAATAGCTATAATCAACAGGACAAGTAATAAATATTGGAGAGGATGTGGAGAAAAAGGAACACTCATATATTGGTGGTGGGACTGCAAATTGGTACAGCCACTATGGAAAACAGTATCGAGGGTCCTTAAAAAATTAAGAATTGATTTACCAAATAATCCAGTAATTCCTGTACTGGGTATTTACCCCAAAGACTTGAAAATCCATATCCAAAAAGATATTTTCCCACTGATGTTCATAGCGGCATTATTCACAGTGGCCAGGACATGGAAGCAATCACAGTATCCTATGATAGATGATTGGATAAAGAAGCTGTGGCACATATATACAATACAATATTACTCAGCCATAAGAAGAGATGAAATACTGCTATTTGCGACAACATGGATGAACCTCGAGATACTCATGCTAAGTGAAATAAGCCAGGCTGAAAAAGTAGAAAATCACATGATATCACTTATATGTGAGATATAAATCTAAAAAAAAAACCAAATGAACAGGATGAACAGACTCAGAGACATGGACAATGGACTAGTGGTTGCCAGAGGGTAGGGGATGGGGAGGAGGGGAAAGGTAGGGCAAAGGGGGTCAGATACAGAGGGGTAGGGAGAGAGTGAAGTGGGTAAACAGGATCAAATTTATGGTAGCTGAATGAAACTGGACTTTGTGTGGTAATCGTACAATAGAACATAAAGATGTCAAATTATAATGTACACCTGAAAATTATATAATTGTATTAACCAATGTTACCTCAATAAACTTAAAAAAAATAAACAAATAAATAAATAAATAAATAAATAAATAAATAAAACAAAAAAAGAAAAAGAAAAAAAAAATCTGCCTTGGAAAGTGTCACTATGTTATGGACTACCAAAATATAAGAAT
>NW_024353908.1:1642275-1864377 GCF_902729225.1 Pteropus medius
CATTTAGCAAATATTTTAGGCTTTCTTGAAATGGCATCATATTCCATTTCAATATGGAAAGTCTGATTTATCAGTTCAGGGTCATTTAACAAAAATTATATCTCTCAATTAACATAGGTTTGAATCAAGCCAATAGAAATCCTAAAGTTTCAATTCGCATAGCTTTGGGACCACTGAAATTTTCAATCACTTTTAAACAGTTTTCTACAGAGATCTCATGTTGGCATGATTAAATCAGAACGATCTCCCTATAAACACAATCTTAATTTTCTCTAGGTAATGACTAGATGGATATTCTCTCCAAACCTAGGCAGCTTCTTTCATATAAATGTGGAAGAGTTCAGAATAATAAAAGCAGAATGTAAATAATAATATAAATAAGATAAAGCAATATATATAAATAATATATAATAATATATAAATATATACAATTAAACAATATAAATAATATGAAAAGAGTTTGAAATAATGAATCTAAATTAAAATTTATTTTTACATTTGACAAATGAAAAATATTATCCACATTTGTGCTTTTTGGAGTTATAATAGAATTATAACAGAATATTTTACAATCTAGCTAAATTTTATCAGCTTTTTTCTCCTTTGGACCAAGTATGTGTGGTAAACATTTCATGCAAGTAACAGCATGTGTTCAAGGTTCAGGTAAGCACATAATTGTTTAATGAAAATATTTAGTAGCATTAGAAAACACTTATCTTGATGTTTTCTTTTTCCGCGGCTATGAATAGATTTATGTGAGAATATTCACAGGCATTTATGACTATTCCAATATTCCTTTCACAATTTATGTCCCTCAAAAAATTTTCTAGGGCTTACCTTATCTTTTCTCAAGCAAAATCTTTTCTACATTGGACCTGTTTCCCCCACCTTTATACCAATCTCTCCCCTTTTTTATGTTCCTCATGGTTAAAGCCACATTTTATCTTTTGTTTTTTATCGTTACTTCTGCTTTCTCTTTCTTGTTTTTGCTTTACCTGTTTATATTCCTTTAAAAGAACATTTATAAGGATTTTCTTGTATATACTGCTTTCCTGTATAAACTCAAAAGGCTGTCACCCAATGGGCTGAAAGTAGGGCCAGTCCTTTCGGTGGCAGTTATGGCAAAAAGGTAGCATCCAGAAAATGCTGAGATGACGGTCCTTACATTGCTAAGAGGGACACATCTTTATTTCTTCGATTTGAAGAGTTGTTAAGAGAATAGTTTTTTAATTCTAAATGTTGGTTATCATCGAATAATACTGAAGGAAAAAAGGAAGAAAACTTAATATTTAAGAAAGTTTTCAGAGCAAAGAAATAGAGACCTTTTTTAAATAAAATATGTGCAATTTCAGACTCAGACACTTCTGAGTGAAGGACAAGGCTGCAGGATGACAGTATGAGTAAAGCAGTATTCAGGAGGTGGTGACATGCAGTAAACACTGTGAAGATTGTTTCTTAGCTAAGAAAAGAATGTTCATATTCTTTAATGACACTTCTTAACCATTTATATTTTTTTTACTTAACAGAATAGGTGCTTAGTGAACAAAATAGTTTCTATTGATTAATTGAATTTCGATAGGAGAATTTCTGACCATTTAGCTCAACTGTCAAATAACGTGATATTACCTTTATCTCCAGAGGGTTTTCCCAAAAAGGTCAAAAGCAAGAGAGAGCAAGAAAGAGGGAAAGACAGAGACAGGAACAAAGAGACACAGAGAAAGACAGAGACAGAATTTGGCTATGTGTTTGAAGGCAAATATGGCATAGCTGTTTTCAAGGCTTTTATTCCAGCAGAGAATCAATCTTGTTGGAGGGAGTGATTTATTCTGTCTCAAGGATCAAGGAATTTTTCACGTAGGGGTTGATGTCCGAACACAGTTTTTAAAGTCATGTTTCTCAATGTCCAGTGCAATGATTCTCAGTTCTTGTTGAATATTAGAAAAAAATTACTGAAGAAGTACTTAAATCATATCAGTGTCCAAATATCTTGGGCATCCTTCTAGACTCTCTTCCAAAATCCTAGGTAATTCTATTGTGCAGCTTGTGTTGAAATTACTGGGGCCGTGCCCATTATTTATATCAAAAATACGTATGTCCTCAGGGTCTCAAGGTGTGGGGCCACTTTGAACAAGTACCTCAAATGATACTTGTACACTTGCAGGTTTGAAACTTTAAATAATAGACAAAGTTTTACTAGGTGGATTGAAGTTAGTGAAAGGGGGTATTCTACGTAGGGGCAATTACTAGTGCAAACCCATAGATGTGTGATGCTGAGTGGTGGATGATAATGCTGAAGAATTAAAAAAGAGATCCCCCTTATAAAGAGTGTAGTATGTCGAGCTAAGGAGACTGAAGTCTTTTAATTAGGTTCTGCATTATGCTTAACAAGAAAATGTTAAAGATAACCCCTATATGAATATATATATATATATGAATAAAGTCTGTTTTGTCACCTCTAGTAGTATCTTAAATGGATTTAAATTGTTTTGTACCTTAAAAAAAAAAGCAAACAAAAAAAGACATATGGAAGTAAAGATAATAAGCTCTGAAAAAATGAATGACTAAAAAGTAGCTCTACGATGAAGATATAATGATGTGAAAAGCTTGAGAACAATTATTTCACAAGTTGAGAATGAAAAAATATTTTTAAATTACTATCTACTCATAATTTTTAAATGTATTCATGTAACTAACTATAATAGGAACATTACTTTTAAAGTAGACATTTGACTATTTGATCCATATCTCTAAAAGTTTTGAAATCAAGTCGGCTGGAAATTTTTTGGACCTTCTCATTAGAGTTACCTTATATTTGGACTGTCATGTATTTCCACCTATATAGTATTTATCTCTTCTCAGTCAACTTTGGTCAACAATAAAAAATTGCTTCAAAAATGTCTTCATTAGGAATTTGGGTAGGAAAAGAGAATGGCTTTGCTGAGGTCTCTTCTGAAGATTCTGCTTTGTCATTTCTTGAAGCAAAGTAAGAAGGTTTGCTTCTAATTTTTGTGCGGCCAGAGGATAAGAACAAATGGAGGCCCACTATCCTATACTAATATATAGTAATTATTTAAAATTCTAAAAAGATCTGACAACTACATATATTCCTATCATCTTATATTGATAAATATATGACAAAAACTCTTTGCTTGACCAAACATTAATCAGGTTTTTTAAACTCTAAGCATGTCTGTGAACTTCCTTGTAAAATGTAGTTTTAGCAAGAACACTGCTGAGTAGGTTTTATCAGAACCCTTGATATTTGATCACCCTCAAATTCTGATCAGGTTTCTCATCCTCCACCATTCTCAACAAAATGTCTGATCACCTTGGACTGTCTTCGGTAAGACTCCTGTTAGTATAGTTTAGCCAAAACCTCCCTTACACCTGATGTTTCCTCTCTGTAACTTTCCATCCACTGCCCTCCACCTCCTCCCACTTTGGCTATAAATTCTCGTTTGCCCATGCTGTATTTGGAGTTGAACCTAGTCTCTCTAACTTACTGTAAAATCCCATTACTGTGCACCCATATCTATCTTGATGGTCCTGAATAAAGTCTGTTTTGTCACCTTTAACAAGTGTTATTGAATATTTTTTCTTTTAAACATTAGTTTCATTAAAACAAAATAAAAAAATAATTATAAAGAAATTGTTTTTATGTAACTTGAAAGTCATCAAAATTTCAAAGAATAACTGGATTTTATTATTGTGCATATCTGGGTGTTTTGGTGGTGAGTCAGCAATGTTTAGATAAGTAATAAAATAGACATGCATAATTTAAAAACATATATTTTCAATAAAGTTTATTTTTATTGCCTCTATTTTAGCAAAATCACTAATCATGTTTGGATGATCTCTCCATAGCTGTCAGTGGGGTATTTAGTTACCATACTATAATTGTGTTTTTTGTCAGTTTCTCTCTTTAGTTCTGTTGATAGTTGCTTTACATATTTTGATGCTTCCTGATAGGGAGCATATATTGATATATTATATCTTCTTGATGTATTTTTTCCCCTTATTATAAAATCTATTTTATCAGATATAAGTAGGTTACATCTGCTTTTTTCTGGGTGCCATTTGCTTGAAGTATCTTTTTCTACCCTTTCACTTTAGTCTGTACTGTCCTTGTAGCAAAGATGTGTCTCTTGAAGACAGCATATTGTTGGGTTTTGTTTTTTGATCTAATTTGCTACTCTGTGCCTTTTTATTGATGAGTTCAGTTCAATTACATTTAGGGTGATTATTGACATATGAAGTTTTCCAATAGCCATTTTATCTTTTGTTTTCTGGCGGCTCAGTGTCTCCATTGTTTCTTTGCCCTTGTGTTTCTGTCTGTTATTTTAGTTTGGTGGTGTTCTATGTTTTTTTTTTTTTCTGTTATGTTTCTCAGTTCCAGATTTTTTATGTGGTTATCATTAAATTCATGCAAAAGAAATTTTCATATATACAGCAGTCCTTCTTCTGCGTATATCTTATCTCCATTCCCCTTTGCAAATTCAGACCTTTACCTTTTCCCCTTTTCTATTTTTGCTGTCTCAAATTATTCTTATTTATGCTGTGGGTTTATTTCTGAGTTATAGTAGCTATTGTCTTCCTCTCTTTTTAAATGTTTTTACCTCTTGTAACCTTTATGTAATATTTAAGTTTATAATATCCTATTCTGAATAAGGGTTGCAATTTCCTATTTCTATCTATCTGTTAGTCATCTTACAGTTTTGTATCTTTTTGTCTTTTAGTTTCAGATAGTATAACCCCCTTCAGTATTTCCTGTAATGCAGGCCTTGTGGTGGAAAATTCCCTCAGCTTCTCTTTGTCTGAAAGGGTCTTTATATTTCCTTCATATCTAAAATGGAACTTTTCTAGGTATATAAAAATATGGAATGCTTCACACATTTGTGTGTCATCCTTGTGCAGGGGCCAGGCTGATCTTCTCTGTATCATTTCAATTTTAGTATATGTGCTGCCAAAGTGAGGAATCATGGCTAATTTCTGTACTTTTTCCAGTCCTCATCTCTTCAACCTCAGTTTGTAATAATGCTATTGAGATTAATCTCACTTATTATCTTTTAGAGATTAAAAATAAAAGAGTTACATATAAAATTTATGCCCTCCATTGATTTGCTTCAAGTTTGTTATATCTAGCACATATTTTCCAGAGGTTGTATGTGTGTGTGTGATTATTGCCATTTTCAACTGTTATTAAGGATGGAATTTTTTTTATTTCTTTTTATTCATTTTGTTATTTATTTATTTATTTATTTTTTGAGAAAAACATGGTTTCTATTGCCTGTTTTAAACATTCTTGATTACTTTTTAAATCTAGAAATATTATGGCTGAATTTATATACTTTATTGTATTCATCATGAAAGGGAAAATTTAAGCACCTTAACTAGATTATAAAACTTTACATAACAAAGTAAAATAACAATGTATTTGGATCTTTCAGATAACATAAATTATTTAGGGCTCTGACATTGATTTATCTTATTTTTAGATTATGGCCTAAAGCATTTAAATAATTATAACAAAATAATATTGGAATTAAGACTAGAAAAGTAACTGGAAATGAAAATGCGTACCTTCATCTGACAGCTAGAAAGTCTTGCTCAGAAACTGTTCATCTGTATTAATGGTACTTTTATGACAGAACATAATAGTGTCATCATGTATAGAATATTTCTTCAAGTTGGGGAGCAATTATGTGCAAGTGACATATTGACAAAGCAAATTTATTTTATTTAGATAGAGTTAATTAGTGTATCTTATATACTTATTATCATCTGGTCTGGTTTTTATCTTCCTTCTTTTTGCTTATAAATCTATATTCTATTTAGATGAGTTTATTAAAGTAAGCTCTAATGCAAAGAACTGCATGCCTGACAAAATACATAGACTTTGAATTACATATCGAAATAAATTGGTAGTTCCTGAAAAGCACCCAGGAAGTGAGGATGAATAACATAAAGAAAAACAATACCTTTATATTTATATCTGGAATAAATTTTGTAGTCCATGGACCTGGGAGTTCAAAGAAGGTTCTGAAGAGTATAACTATAGATAGATCTCATTCAATACAGAAAATATTATAACTTGCTTAATTGGAAACAATAGAAGTATAACAGCTTTGAGAAAGAAGATATAGAGTTAATGGAATTTTCTGGTTGATTAAAAATTACCTTAGAATTGATTTTTGTTTCAATGTTTATTGGTTAGAAAGCCTTCTAAAATACACATTTAGTGCCTTCTACCTTAGAAAATGTCATGCAAATATTTTCTGATCATTGAAGATTATGTAATACTTTTAAATCATTCTGTACTCTAAACAATTTACTACTGAATAAGCATATTGGTAGATTAAAATTGCATCTAGAGGGTCTGTAGCACAAACTCTAGTAATTATTATTTTGAATTAACTCCTGCCTATTTGCTCTTTTCCTTTTTTTTTTTTTTTTTTTTTAATGAGTCTGGTGTAGTCAGTTTAAATATGAATTTGTCCAGTAAGTGGTTTTGCTATGGAATCCATGCCCTTTTACATACTTCAGCAGTTCCTCTCTCTCCTTTATATAGTAAATTTTTCTCTATATACTGGGCCATTCTGAGTAGTATACAAATATACTGTTATTTCTCTCATTTTAGGAATATGTTTAAACTAAATTCCCTGCCAGCTGCCTTTCCAATTCTCTGAAATTTTCCTACGAAACTCCTTTAAATAATGATACATACGTGCTGCCTTCAATTTGTCTCCTTGTATTTCCCATTAGCCCTTTTAATTATGCCTTTGTGCCTAACAAATCACCCAAACTTAACTTTTCAGAGTCACCTGCATGTTACTAATTCAGTAGTCAAGCTCTCAGTTCTCTCCTTACTAGATCCTTCATTGGTATTTACTCAATTGATTCATCCCCATTTCTTAGTACACTTTTTCTTGACTTTCAGAAGACTAAACTTATCTGGTTTTCATCCTACCTCAATGCTCACTCCTTCTCAATCTTCTTTTGCTCAATTTTTCCTTTTCTGAACTTCCTAATATTGGAATGTTTTCCCTATCTGCACTTATTCTCTTGATGACCTTATCCAGACTCAGGACTCTAAACATTATTTATAGATCGATAACTTCCAAATTTTTTATATTTCCAGCCCAGGCCACTCTCTAAACTCTAAATGTGTACATTCAATCACTTATTCATCATCTTCACTTAGCGGTCTAATAGATAGCTCAAACTTAACATGTCCAAAAGTGGACTCTTGAACTTCCTATAAAAATCTATTCTACTTATAGCTTCAGGGGGTGGCAATACCTTTCCTTATGCTTCTAAGATTACTAACCATCCTAGCTTGCCAGGAACTGAGGGAGTTCTCAGAATGAAGGACTTCCACTGTTAAAAGTGGGAAGTCTTTAGCAAACCAAAATTAACTGGTCACCTTACCAGTTCCTCAGGCCCAAAATGTTAGGACCATCCTTGATTCTTTCTCTCACATTGTATATTTAATCTATTAGAAATTTCTGTTAGTGGCCTCTAAATAGATGAGAACTCCAGTATAATAGTTCAAATTAAGGTAAAAAAATGTTAGAAGTTTTAAAGAATTTTTAAAAGAAAAATTAGCAAATATGTTCTCCCAAACAGAAGATTGTCTTTTTGTTTTGTTGATGGTTTCCTTTGCTGTACAAAAACTTTTTAGTTTGATGTGGTCCCATTTGTTTATTTTTTCTGTTTCTCTTGCCCGAGGAGATATATCTGAAAAGAAATTCCTATTAGTAATATCAGAGAATTTACTTCTAAAAGTTACTTCTATGTTTTCTTCTAAAAGTTTTGTGGTTTGGGATCTTACATTTAAAGCTTTAATCCATTTTGAGTCTATTTTTGCATATGGTGTAAGAAGATAGTCCAACTTCTTTTTTTTTTTTTTGCATGTATCTGTCCAATTTTCCCAACAGCATTTATTGAAGAGACTATCCTTACCTCATTGTATATTCTTACCTCCTTTGTCATATATTAAGTGAGTGTATAGGTGTGGATTTATTTCTAGGCTCTCTATTCTGTTCCATTGATCAATGTATCTGTTTTTATGCCAGTACCATGCTGTTTTGATTACTGTAGCCTTGTAGTATAGTTTGATATTAGGTAATGTGATACCTCCAACTTTATTCTTCTTTCTCAAGATTGTCATGGCTATTCACTAATGATACATCTGATAAGGGGTTAATATTTAAAATTTATAAAAAATTTACACAACTCAACAACAAACAAACAAACAAACAATCCAATTAAAAAATGAGCAGAAGACCTGAACGGATATTTCTCCAAAGAGGAAATTCAGATGGCTAACAGACATATGAAAAGATGCTCAAGGTCGCTAATCATCAGAGAAATGCAAACCACAATGAAATATCATCTCATACCTGTCAGAATGGCTATCATCAATAAATGAAAAAACAGCAAGTGTTGGCGAGAAGCAGAGAAAAGGAAACCCTCATACATTGTTGGTAGGATTGCAAATTGGTACAGCCGCTATGGAAAACAGTATGGAGGTTCCTCAAAAAATTAAAAATGGATATACCTTTTGACCCAGCAATTGCACTTCTGAGTATTTATCCAAAGAAAACCAAAACAATAATTCGTAAAGATCTATGCACTCCAATATTCATGGCAGCACAATTTACAAGAGCCAAGATATGGAAGCAACCTAAATGCCCATCAACAGACAATTGGATAAAGAAGTTATGGTTCATATATACAATGGAATATTACTCAGCCATTAAAAAAATTGAAATCCTACCATTTGCAATGACATGGATGGATCTAGAGGTCATTATGCTGAGTGAAATAAGTCAGATAGAGAAAGACAAATAGCATATGATTTCACTTAAATGAGGTATCTAAGGAACAAAAAGAACAAACTAATCAAAAACAAACTCACAAATATAGTGGACAATTTGGTGATGGACAGAGAGGAGGGGGGTTGGGAAGCTGAAAGAATGGGTGTAGGATTAAAGAAGTATAAATTAGTAGTTGATAGTTGGTCATGGGAAGCATGGCAGAAAGAATGCAGTTAGCATTAATATGATGGCTAAGTGGAGGGTTAGGGGAGGAAGGAGCAATTGGGGAGATCATTTTATGAACATTATAGATGTCTAACCAATGTACTATATGCTCGAAACTAATTTAAATAAATTTATTTAAAAAAATTTTTTAAATTCAAAATCTCAGCAGTTATATGGCTAGATGATAGGAATGTGTGAAGGGAAAATTGACAAATACCAGAATGAATTGGAAAAAAATATATATTCAGAAGTAAAACCACAGTTCAGTACAACTTTTTGGAAAAACAAGAAGAATTTATCCACAAAGCGTTTATACTCTCTGTGTACATGAAACCAGAACAATCAATCCCAAGATATAGCCTACAAAAACTATTAGAATTTAAGGAAACTTTGCCTTAGGAAATTCAGACATCCTCTACCACTACTACAAACCCACACATACAAATCAAGAAACAAATAAGAGAAAGAAAATGTGAGTAGCATAAAATTTTTTAGCAACAGCATTTTTAGCTACAAAACAATGAAATGAGGTTGTTAAAGTACTCAAGAAAAGAAAGTGTGAGCCAAGGTTTTATATCCAGCCAGACATCCTTTTGGTATGAAAGCTATAAAGAGTTATGAACATGAAATACTTGAAAGACTATTATTTCAATAAAACTTTCCTGAGGAATCTACTAAAGAAAGAACTTCAGAAAGACATAGTATGTGAAGAAGCTTCTTTATGAGGTCTTGGGGAAATCGCAGTAAGCATTTAAAGTCTAAAATATGGAAATAAAAATGGCAAAATACAGTACTATAGACTCTGATGTTGGAGAAATAATGCAATCAATTATAAAAAGAGAGGAGGAGTAGAATAAAAGGAAAGTAGAATAAACTTGCTGATCTTCTTACTGGTATCAGCAGTGAAAAGATACTTAAACTAATAAATGAAGAACTTGAAGCTTAAGTATAGTTTGTTCAACAAACATCAACACTAAAATTATACTAATGAGGAAAGAAGAAGAGAAGCAGTTATTTACTGGCATTAATTGTTAATAGAAAGACACTAATAGTTTCAGAACAAAGTTGTGACTAAAAGTATTACAGGCAAATATTAGTACAAAGTTAACACCCATTAGAAAAAGAGTCTAAATGTTCCCAAATAGCAAAGGGAGTGATAAGAAAAAAGATAGCAAACAGTTAATATAATAATATATATATGTGTATATATATATATACACATATATATATTCACATATATCATATATGTATATGTATATTCACATATATATCATATATGTGTATATATATTCACATATATATCATATATGTATATATATTCATAGACACTTATAAAACATAATGCTTTGTCATAGAACTAACATCAACCATATTAGTCATATCAATACATGTTAATGGACTTAACTTACATTATATAAGAAAAAGATTTTCAGATTGACTAAGATAGCAAAATTCAACTTTATGCTGTATGCAAAAGATACCTAAAATAAAATGAATTGAAAAAGCTAAAGATGAAAGCATGAAAAAAAATATAGCAAGTAAAGGCAAGTAAGAAGAAAGCAGGGGCCATGATCTTGATCTAAAACAAGGTAGAATTTAGGCCAAGAAGATTTAAACAATACAAAATAGGACATTCTATAATGCTAAAAGCTACCATTTACAGTGAAGATATTAATATCTGTTCACCAAATAGCAGTACAGCTTTCATAGAGCAGAAACGATAGGAGGTAAAAGGAAAAACAGACATAACAAAAATAGGAAACTTTAGCACACTTTGCTCAGATCTAAATAAATCAAGGGGACAAAATGTTAGTGAGCACATAGAAGACCTGAAAACCATAAGACAGAATCTATATATATATATATAATAAGCACTTTACTTTTGTACCACAGAATACTCCTTCAACAGGAAACAAAAAAATTTCTATATCAGAGGAAAAATACAGCCCAGAATTTCTTGACTTCTAGAAAAGAATAATAAAGCACAATGCATTAGAATCTAATGAAGGTAATAATTTCATCCAAGAGCATATTGTGTTTGGGAAAGTCTTTTTTTGTATAAAGAACTAGGGAAACCATACCTGAAAATCACTCTGTCTTTAGGGTAGACAATGGATAGAAGGGGAATGGAAGCTCAGAGATCAGGCAGCTTAGATTAGAATGGTAACTGTGGAGATGGAGAAAAGTGGTCAGATTTTAGATTTTTATTAGAGGAATCGTCTAGAGAAATTGGGAAAGATTGAATTTAAATGATAATGGAGAGAGAGACACAAGGAACAGTTATGGTTCATTGCATAGGACCAGGGTGGTTGGAAATGCCAATTTGTGAGAAATGAAAACTGAGAGAAATTTTAGATGTGGTGGTGGTAGAAAATAATTTATCAAATTAATTACAAAATAGATAATTCATAACAGAAGAAATTCAAAAGACCAAGAAAATGTGATTAAGTTCAACTTTACTCTTCATGAGAGAAATATATAGTAAAATAAAGATATAATTTTAACTTATCAAATTGACAAATTATTGATGACAGTAGTAAAATTAACATTTTCATACCCTGCTGTTTTATAAACTTTTTACTCTTTTAATTAGCAAAATGAAAATACATGATTTATGACTTATAATTTAATTTCTAGGAATGTATAGTTATTTGGACCAATATCTGTGTACAAGAATGCCAATCACAACTTTACATATAATGGCAAAAATTGGAGTCAATCGCTAATTTTCATGATGTAAAATTTAAATAACAAATGTTAAATTATTATACTAACAGACAGTAAATGTCTACACAATTATTATTAATCATGGTTTTGAAGGCATACTTCAAAAGATACTTTTAGTTTACATCAATGAAGAGTTCTTTAAAGTTAGCAAGCTATCTCTTAAAGTTAGCAAGTCTCATTCTTAAAATGCATACACTAAATTTACATCAAAATAAGCAACAGATATGCAATAAGGTAAAATACTATACAAACATAAAATACTATACAAAGTTACAATGAGAAGAATAAAACAGAATAGCATAACATTCCTAAAGACAATGAAAATGTGTTATAATTCACACTTAAAAACATCAAAACTATTACATACTGTTTCAAAGTAAGTTAAAAGGTCATTCAGAAAATTATTCAATATACAAAAGAACAATTATAAACATGAGCTAGAAAACTCAGAAATAAGGTAACATCAAGTGAGAACACATGAGATGTATAGAGTGATTAAAATTGTGGGTTTTCATGTAAATACGAAAGCTCAGACTATGAATATTGTAGAACACACATATCTATACACACACATACATAAGACAAGAAAAATTATTCCAAAATGTCCCCAGTGGTTATATCTAAATGGTAAAATTACAGGTTATTTTAATTTTCTTATATTTCTTTTTTTTTTTTAATTATACTGTGAACATACATTCTTTCCATAAAATTTTTGTTGCGAATATAACCATATGATATAAGGAGATATAAATAATGGTACCTCTCAATACATGACATATTATCATCTTTTGTCCACATGAGGCCCTTTTTTCTTGTTTTATTTGCGTTTATTCTCTTGATTTTAATCCCTAATCCTACCTCCTCCTACTTTAAGCAAACATCCTCCTGTAATTAATGCATATCACTTTGTTATACATCTTATAAATATTTATATTTTGTGAACATACATTTTAGTTTACATTAATGGACAACTTTTTGAAGTTAGCAAGCTATGTTTACCAAGAATCATTTTAAAAATGCACATGAAGTAAATTCATATAAAATATGCGACAAATATACATCAAGGTAAAATATCACACAGTTATAATAAGAAGAATGAAAAGAAATAGCATAATGTTAAGAAAAACAAAAGCATGCTATAATGGCATATTTAAGAAAACATCAAAACTATTACATACTATTTCAAAATAAGCTAAAAGACATTGAAAAAGATTCGATTCATACTGAAGAACAACATAAACATAAATCCATCCTTGTTGTTTCTTATCAAGTCAGCCACTCAGCTCACTTTGGATCACTCTTGCAATTACTATAGACAACCTTTTACTTTTTTACGACTGCTTCTCCAGTTTCTAAGTGTAAACAGGTGATACACCCTACATTCCTAAAAAAATCTAAAACCAGAATGCAACCATTTCCCTACACTTCACAGAAGTCTTGGTGATAGGAAAAAGAAATTGTGATGTATAAAACAAATACTTCAAATTACCTACCAAGGACCACAACTTCTGGAGACAGACAAAAATCTTCCTCAAAAGATCATGTCTGACTGTTTTACATTGTGTCATTTGTCAGCAGTCAGGCTACCTATCTCTCCCTAATCAAACTGCTTTTGCCCCTAAATATCTTCTATCCGATTTCGTCTATCCTAGGGAGAATTTTTCAGTCATGAAATGATTGCTCTAAGAGTAACCTTCCAAATAACAGTGTAAGATAATTCAAGAGGCAGTTGTCCAAGGCTGCAATGGAAGACCAAGACCATATTTCGCTTCTTTACCAAGCTGGAGTTTGAACTCCACTGGTTACTTTCCTATTCCACATAGAATGAAGGAGGAAAAAGAGTCTGCTCATTCCCCTGAATAAACATTTACTTTGATAGGACTACACAGGTCTTGTTACATCTCACTGGACAAAAGTTATTTAGATGGCCTGTTTGGCTGCAGGGTCATGTGCCTCCTGAATAAATTTGAAGTTCTGTTAATGAAAAGAAGACAGGTGTTCAGAGTCAACAAGAATTCTCTGCAAAGAGAGTATAAAGTCAAAACATTTCATCTTCAGCTCAAGTCTCTGGGCCACCTCTTCATTATATACATGGAGACACAACCAGGGACACCAAGGTAGAGAGATTTCTATATTATTACGCAGAAAATTATAGCTCATCATAATCTCGAACTCTCCATACCACAATAAGATCTTTATCTTTGAATAGCTAAGGGTTATTAAGTGTTTTGCCAAATGAAAGATTTGTATGTCCCCAAAGTAAAGTCTGTCCTTTCCCCAATTTACCAGAACAAAAATATTGGCAGCTTTCAAAATAGTATTTGTTTGTGTATACATATATATATATATATATATATAGATAGATAGATAGATAGATAGATAGATATAGATATATATGTGAATAAGTGTGTATACATCTACATAAGACAATAAAAATATGCAAATATTATAACTTATTTTCTCTGCCTGGCAATATTGTGCAGTTTTAAAGATTTTTGGGTTTGTCAAATTTTCTGCAAAGAACTTTTCTCAATTATAAGAAAAATATTTACAAACATATTGATGCTTAATAAATAGATGTCAATGGGATATTTCTGGTTTAGAAGAAATTAGCACACTTAAATGTAATCTCATCTAATGTATATGTAGAAACTGCAAATTGTATATTTCTGGTAAACAAATGATCATAACTGTAAATAACAGCAGGATAGAATTCCAAAGTTATATTTAAAAGTAAAGAATTTAGCCTCTTTAGGATGCTCATTTAATAAACTTGCAGTTTAGAGGCTTCTTAATTAAGTCTCTCTTGGGTGTACTGGGCTCTGCATGCTGACAAAATATGAAGTTCTCCTTTTCTATATTACATGTTATTAATGCTAATATATGTGTATTACAGTGTTTTGCAAATTTATTTTCAATTTCTATGTATTTGTGCTTATTTTTGTCATCTGTGAAAATAACCATTTCTTTTATAAGATGAGGTAATAATATGTATATGTATGTGCTTATATATATATTTGTATGTATTATAATATATAACTTTATGTATGAAATATATAAATTTTTAATATATACATGTTTATGATGTGTATATATACATGTATATATAAATATGCACTTTAATTTCCCAATGTCTTCTTTCCATGTGTTTCTAAAGCCTCATTGAATCCTGATTAAATATGTTAGGCATTCTGAGATAGCCATTGACATGATCATGACAGAATACTATTAGGTTAATGGCTAAGAATATAACCTTATGGAAACCATGGTCTGTGTGATTACTAGCCTCCACTCATATGTAACATTGGAGACATTTAACAATTAGTGTACCATGACTATCAGCCAATCAAAACAAACATCTGTTCAATCAGAACAAATTTTTGTACATTCCAGCTAAATTTCAAACCTTGTAAGGTGTTTTGTTTATAGTATAAGCTTGGTACATTTGTCTAAAAAGTTGGGAGTATTTTTAACAGTGAAATACATATACATATATTGCTTCTTGTTCTTACTATAAAAAAGACAACACACTTTTGAAGGTGTATTAGAGTAGGTCCTGAATTTAATGTTATATTTGTTTAATTATTAATCTTCTGATGCATCTTCTCAGTTACAATTACGTATACAGCTGCTAGGTATTCAGGTATGAAATGCTTTAAGATGCGTTAGAGATATATTACTGGTATAAGATTTTGTACTAGAACTTCTAAATATCATAATTCTATAAAACTCTCTAGGCAAAAGTTTTTTTTTCTATATTCAGACCTGTTCCTTCAGTTCCAAAACTTCAACATTTCTGTTTTAATATCCAAGTCTTTAAAACAGGGAGGAAAATAGACATTATATTGCTTTTATTTCATTAATGAATGAGCCAACAGAGAATTAATGTCCAGGCTTTCTCTTCATATTCATTCACAGACTGATCCTAGACATCAAAAAGAACTCTGTAAGAAATGAAGCAAAAGAAAGGCCAAAAAATTCATATAATTTCCAAGGCTATACAGATTATTTAAAAAATATATATCTTCTTTCTTATGTCAACATTACACAATTATTTTTAAAGTAAAATAATTTTATTGTCTTGCCAATATGTTACTGAAGAAAGAGATTAGTTATTTCTTTCTAACTGAAATGGTTAAGCTTGTCATTTTAATAGCACTGATACTTTACTATAAAATGTATTTGTTCCAGGAGATTCTTTAATTGATGTATCACTATAAGTTACTAGCAGAGTAAATATATCTGGTACATTTGAAACTTATTGGATTTTGTTAATCAATGTCACTCTCTCCAAAAAAATAAATTAAAAAAGGGTAAATATCTGGACTATATTCTTTCATAACAAAAAGTATGGATCTTTATCTATTTGAGAGTAATATTCAGTAAAAAGAAAAAAGAAAAGAAATTAAGAATTGGTCTGACTCCCTTATTTTGCAGGTAAAGAATTTGAGCCTCAGGGAGATGAGTAAGTTTTAATCATTTAAGATATAACTTTTGTGAGTAATACTTAAAGAGATAGCATTTTGATCTACATGAGTTCTACATAGACTTGGATTTTCAGTTCTTTGGATGATTAACTTTATTTAACAAACTTTGATGTGCTAAAATATCCAAAGAGAATTGCTTTCCAATATCTCTCACAATTATTCATGTTCCATTTTTCTGATGCAGATGTAAAAACCAAGAGGTACTCTACAAGGTATTTATCAGTGTACTATTATTCTCTATCTTCCTTAAGTACTGTGACACTCTCTTTCTCTTAAAAATATCTATACAAATTTCAAAGGGAAAAAGATATAACAATTGTATAAACTTTTTACATAGGTTTTATAGTCAAGAGAATACTTTTATAGCTGTGACTGGCTTTATTTAATGTTTTTTATATGAGACATAGACAGACTCTGGAATCAGAAGAATATATTTAAATATGATCCTTCAACATATTAGTAGTGGAAACTCTAAGATCCACAGAAAATGTGGATGGACACACTCAACAGATGTAAAATATATGTACACACACACACATATACATACACATACACAGACAATACCCATACATGCACACACACACACGCGCACACACACACACACACACATATTTAGTGTAATGGTCCTATAGAGCTAAGCCAAGGAAGCTAGACTTCATACTAATCCATGTTTTCTAGCTTCATGGGGGCTTAGATTATTTTCTATTGAGCTTTCTTGTCCACTGCATTAAATGAAAAAAATCAGGGAATAATTCACTAAGCTTAGCCCTACTCAACACTCAATCATTTTAATCTGTGGATGTGCTGAATATGAAAGACAGCAGGATGTGCACACTTTCTTTAGATTACAAAATTTCTAATAAAGTGTCCAAATTTTCGAAACGAATACTCATGTAAATAAATAGGTGTGTAAACATCACATGGTTAAAATATCTACATAATAGACTTGTATAGAATAGAAAGGTGTGCATTTTAAAATGCATTTTGACATGGTCTGACAGTCATTCTTTTTATCAGAAACTTATTATATCTAAAATCATTATGTGCCTTGAGCACCTGGTTAATCTTTTGCTTAAATTCTATATCAGCCAGGTGTCCTCTTACGGATCACATAAAGATTGGACCTCGTTTAAGTGTGAAATAATCCTGTTTCTTCTATCTGAGAGTGAATGCGCCTAGGATTAGATCAGATAAAACACACTCGAGCTAAAGTGCACAAGGTGGATTATGCATGAAAAGAGGATTTAGTGAAGAACGGATCCACAACTTTTTGTTAACACAGAGAATGGTGGCTTTTGTAAGCAACATTTGTGAAAACTCAACTGGAGCTTTAAAAGCTATGTCTTTTGTTGTACATTTCTCTGCATACATTTGCTTTGTAGTTGTGAGTGCTAACTTTGGAAGCCGTGCTGGGCCAGGACTCATGCTCATTTTGCCTAATGAAAAGCTAAGGATGTACTTTTACTCATACATTTTTGTTTTGTCTTCTTTGAAGTTTATTAAGCTCTCCTGAAAGATGTGAAGTTCATTAGGTTGTTATTATTATGACACAAATTAAATATCAGTTCCCTGGGGAGTGGTAATCCTCAGGTATAAGCTATACTTACTATAATATTTACCTATTACTAATATATTGCTTCTTGTTCTTACTATAAAAAAGACAACACACTTTTGAAGGTGTATTAGAGTAGGTCCTGAATTTAATGTTATACTTGTTTAATTATTAATCTTCTGATGCATCTTCTCAGTTACAATTACGTATACAGCTGCTAGGTATTCAGGTATGAAATGCTTTAAGATGCGTTAGAGATATATTACTGGTATAAGATTTTGTACTAGAACTTCTAAATATCATAATTCTATAAAACTCTCTAGGCAAAAGTTTTTTTTCTATATTCAGACCTGTTCCTTCAGTTCCAAAACTTCAACATTTCTGTTTTAATATCCAAGTCTTTAAAACAGGGAGGAAAATAGACATTATATTGCATCCAATGACTTTAGTTTGTGAATCGGTGACACCTCTTACTTAGAGATTAAATGATTATCAAGTCCATTCTACTCAATTATTTTTAGTCTATTATAATTAATTTGTTAAGTATCCATATGTTCTCTGATCAGCCAAATTATTAACCTCTGGATGTATCATAACTGCCTGTACCTGTGGCACTGAAACATATGTTAATTTTTCTGAGTGTTTTTGTTAATGTTATACTTAACAGTGATGATAACATAAATATGGCCAAAACCAGAAAATAGGTAATTCTTGAGGTCTGGATTGAAAATTATTACTTTAATTAATTAATTTTTGATTGAGAGATTATTTTAATACAACTGAGTATTCAAGAAAGAGCCTAACGATCATATATTTTTCTCAATTTTGTTTTGCTATAATTCATTCTTAATAAAGAAGTATGAAAGCATATTTATAACTCTTTGGAAATATTACATAATCATATAAAGGAAGAAAAATAGTCCTACTTTTAGTGTAATGAGATGTAATTCAAGATAAAAAGAAAAGTGTGACTATTTTCAAATACCTTTTCCACCAGCCCACCAAACATGTAGTTTTTAATAAGAGAATCTTTTCTTAGATACATATTTTGGGGTGATTATCTTAAAACATCTTAAAACTTGAATAATAAATTTAAAAATTGAATAAAATCAGTAGAGGGTGTGATTTATTCAATATTTATTATTTATTATAGTAATATCGTATTAAGCAATGAATGAATAAAAAATAGCCCAACTGCTATAGGAGGATATCAGAGGAAGTTTTTGTCAGTGGAACTTTAAAGAGAAAGATAGGTTACTGACATCTTCATTTGGATATTGGACAATCCAGCAGCAATTTTTCCAGATAAATAATGTCATGATTTTGCTTTTAGCTACCAGAAAATTTGAACCAAATTCAAGACCAAATACTCTTAATACTCTTAACATAGAAACACTATGTATTTTTGCATGTCTATGGCCTAATGGATTTTTTTTCTTAATAACATTTCCCTTTCAATCAGATACCTTGGTGTATTAATAGTATCCTTTTGTTTTACCAATATTTATGTAAGTTTCTTTAAATCCTGTGGAATGGAACAGAAAATAAACATATAAGCAATGATATAAATGATCAATAACTATCAATTTATTTAATTTTATTTAGTCTTTACATTGAAATTTTTATTATATTTCATTAAATGTGATTTGTATACATTTTTCACTTAATTTGAAATATGTCATTCTAGCCAGACTGTTAAGTAAGATTTTTATGTAGCTTTTATATGTTGTTGAAATAACCACAGTTTATAACTGTGGTTCTCAAAGAAAGAATGGTCAATTGATCAAGTGATCCACAGAGAGTTTGATAGTTTGAGGGAAAAGAAAACAAAACAAAAAAACAAAACTCAGTGTACAATTTTTTTCACATACATTTTAGAAATTTAAAAAAGAAAGCTGATTAAGATTATCATCAAAATCTTAGCGCTTGCTTAATAATCTTTATTAAAGATCGTGAAAGTACTAAAAAGATGAGTTTATCAGTTTCCTTGAGTTGGGTTTATCAAGAAACAATTCATCTTGATTAATTTTTCATATTCTTGTATATTTCACAAATATTAAATCTGTATTTAAATTTTTAACAAATAGATTGTATTAAGTCCCCATTTTAAAAAAATTATAAATGGCTCAAAAGTTGGTTATTGAAAAGCAAGGGTCTTGAAAATCAAATAGCAGTACTCAGAACAATGCTATAGTTTTAAATATTGAACAATACTCCAGTGAAATTATAAAAGGTAAATATCTATGTGTAGGAATAAGAGAATGCATCATGATGTCTTTAAAGAAAATGACAAAGAAAACTAGAAATACAAAATGCGACAACTAATATCTGAAAACTGGGTTTTATTTAACCAGCTAGAGACCATTCAAATCCTCAGGATATTGCCCATTATAAAATATGACCAAATAGTCACATAAAACTATGAAAACTTTTATGCCATTTAAAAAGCAAAATGACCTCACTTGTAAACCAGATTTCTCCAGAACAATCACATAATCATGCTTTTTAGCATTAAATTGATGATTTTTTTCTGCTAAAATAAGAAATGATCAAAATTTACTTTCCTTTATAGTAAAACCATTTGTAAGTCACACATTGCCAAGAAGAACATAAAACCATCTGCAAAGTGACAAATATTATGCTTAGAATAAAACAAGGCAAGCTGTTGGCAATTTTCTTTACCAAATGACAATGTTTGGCTTTCTATTTCAATAGCACGCAATCAGGAAGCGAAATACTACATTGGGTGATTATGAAGATATTTTGACTTACAGTTGGATGAAACCTACAGAGTGGGAATCCATTCTTAGTATATGTGCAGGGAAATATATATACTCAATAACTTATTATATTCACTTCTGAACACCTAAAGTACAGAAGAAGAAGAATACTTATTTTATGAGCCAGTGTAGATTGGAGAAGGTACTTCAGGCTCATTTCTGAGGGAGCACAAGCAATGTGTGAATAAAGAAAGGCATTGCTGAAAGAATAAAGCAGCACTGCCAATCCACACACTGCTTTGCCCACATACTGCTTTATTCGCAGATACCAGTTGGTGGTTAACAAAATGCCTCCTGATTTTGATTTAGTGCTGAAGGAAATGTGAAAATTGTGGTCCAATGATGCTAAACATTTGAGAAACACTGTTAAATGTCAGGCTCTTATAGTGCCTCATTAGAATTATTGCTAAAACCTTTCTAATTAGTTTCTAAAATCATTCTTGAGTCGCCCTAATACATAGGTCGGCAAACTTTTTCTGTAAAGTCTTTGATTATAAATACTTTCAGCTTTGCAGGACATATGGTCTCTGTTGTAACTACTCAAGTCTATCAATGTAGCACAATATGCAAACAAATTAGTGTGGCTGTGTTCTGATAACTCCTTATTTACAAATAATAATAATAAAAAAACACAAGTAGTGGGCTGAATTTGCTTCATGGACTGTAATTTGGTGACTCCTGCTAACCCATCTGACACTTCCTTTAGAGAGGAATTAATGTAATATGAAAGTTTGATCATAGCATACCTCCTTAACAGCTTTCAAGAATTCTGTCCTTTGTCCATAATTAAGGCCTTGATTCTTTAAAATGATATTCAAGATCTTTCTTTATTTGATTTTCCTCTTCCTTTCAAATCTCATTCTTATGCTTTTCTTCAACATGCCCCCTGTATTAAAGTTTAATCAGACCATTTATAGTTTTTCAATATGCACAGTTTTTAAGCTTCTGTGCCTTTAGAGAGAATGTATACTTTGAATATGCCTTGACTGTTGAACTTAGCAATTGTACTACTATTCGTTTACATATCTGGCTACTATATTACAATGAGAGCACTTCAAGAGAGTAAAGTTTATTCTATTTATTCTTGTATAGACAGAGCCTAGGATGTTGCCTGGCCAAGTCAATACACTCAATAAGTGGTTGTTGAGAAACAGTCAAACGATTAAAGCTCATCCAATAAGGGATTGATTAACCTCCAAAGTAGTAAATTACCTATGCTTAGAAGTGTTGAAGCAGAAATTGGAGACTTCTATGCACATGGAAAAGAAGTGTTGAAGCAGAAATTGGAGACTTCTATGCACATGGAAAAGAAGTTTTCAATTTTAGAATTAAGAGTCCAGTTTCAATAGAGTTGATATTCTTAATTGAAATCTAATTCTGATTACTTGACATACCTGTATTATTTAAACATTTTTTTTTCAATTTTTAGCAGGTATTAATTAAAATGTTAGACTCCATTTACACAGTGTGGTTTATTAAGGCATTCTAACTGCACGTGCCATTTCCCCCACACAATCATTTAAGGAATAATTTTAGTAAAGCTGGAAAAAGGAAAAAAATAAAGATAACTTTTTTCTGTTTCTAGCCAAGCTGAGATAACAGAGACTGTATTTACAATCCCATCTGAATAACAAACAAACAAACAAAATGTGGTCAAGATATATGAAACTACAGTTCTCAAAACACTGGCCATCAAACAACAAAAACAGTGATCGCTCTCTAAGAAATGGGGAACAATTGAGGTGAACATTATAATTGCCCCAGCTTATTATCTGAAAAGATTTTTTAGGTTTCAGTGTAGAGAGAAAGGACGCAGGAGGGGTTGGCAGTCTCCTTGAGTTCACAAAGAGCTTGCTAGGAATTTAGGAATTTCACAGACACCTTAGGGGAGAAAAGAGTAAGGAGAAGAAAGAGCTGTTCAGAGAGAAAACTCCAGAGATTTGCAGAGGGTCTCCCTTGAGTATTTGTCTGAATTCTGATCAGTATATGTGTAAGAGTAAATGAGATGACAGACAGAACTACTGAAAGGATTAGAGGAAACTATAGAGATCTTAAAGGGCTGGGAATAGTGTCTGTTTCTGTCAGAATTATGAGTGAAAAACTTGTAATTCACAGGACATTAGGTAAAGTACTCAGAAAGGTTTGGTTTCAATAGTACGACAAGATTAGCGCTAAACTAAATCTTATTCTGATCCTGCCTAACAAAATTAAAATTAAAATCTGTAAGAATGAAACTATTTTCAATTGAACTCCCAGAACAAACTCTAAGAACAGAGTAATAGTCACAATGTCTGGTATTCAATAAAAATTATTAGGCTTGCAAGAAGCAGATAAATGCAACTCATAATGAGGACAAACGGCAAAAAATTAAGACAAACCCAGGAATGACACAGATGAGAAAATTGGTAAACAAGAACATTAAATAATTTATTATAAGTGAATTCTTTGTATTCAAGAAGCTAGACAAAAGATTTAACATGTTAGATAAAGAAATAAAAGATATAACGAAGACCCTATTGATCTTTTAGGATAAAAGCTACAATGTCTGAGATTAAATATATGCTAGGTAGGATTAAGGGTAGATTAGACATGGCAGAAGATAATATTATTGAATTTGAAGACATAGGAATAGAAACTATTCAAAATGAAGCACAGAGAGGAAATGACAAAACAAACAAAAAAGTGTGTCAGTGAGAAGAAAACTTTAGAGTCCTAATATATATGTAATTGGAGTGCTTGAAGAAAAAAGAAAGAGAAGAAAACTGAAGAAATATTTGAAAAATAATAATAGAACATTTTCTAAATTAGTAGAAAACTGTAGATGTGCAGATCCAAAAAGCCCAATGTACCTAAGCACAAGTAACAAGAAAAAAATCCCATCAATATAAAAAGGCACATTATATCCAAATTGCTTAAACTAGTAATAAGGAGAAAATCTTAAAAGCAGAGAGAGTGAAAAGACATTATATTTAGGGGAATAAAAATAAATATGACAGCAGATACCAACTTGGAAATAACACAAGCCAGAAGACAGTGAAGCAACATCTTTAATGTACTAAAAGGAACAAAATAGTAAAGAAAACAAAACTACTATTAACCTAGAATCTTTGCTTAGTTAAAATAGCTTTCAAAACCAAAGGTGAGTTTTATGGTTCCTCAAAAAAGTGAAACAGAATTACCAAAGACCTAGAAGTTCTACTGCTAGGTGTATACCAAATAATTGAAAATGTGGATTCAAATAGATTCTTATACACCAATGTTCATGGTAATATTATTCTCAACAGAAAAAATGTGGAAACAACCTAACTGTCCATCAGCAGATCAATAGATAAACAAAATGTGGTATATACATATACAACGGAATACTATTTGGTCATAAAAATAAATGAATTTCTGATACACGCTATGACATGGATGACTCTTGAAAACATCATGCTAATGAATTAGACACAAAAAGACAAATATTACATGGTCTCACTCATATAAAATATCTAAAATAGGCAAATTCATAAAGACAGAAGTAGCTTGGAACTCACCAGAGGCTGGAAGGATGGGGAGTGGAGAATTATTGTTCACTGGGTACAGTTTCTGTTTGAGGTGATGAAAAATTTTGGAAATAGATAGTGGTGAAAGTCGTAGATGTGTCAATGTAATTAATCCGATTTTAGCTTTAAAATTATTAAAATGGCAAATTTGTTTTGTGCATATTACCACAATAAAAAAACAATGTTTTAAAAACTTAATAAATTAAAAGAAAATCTTTAGGTGCTTAAAATACTTTGTGGTAAATAAGTACCATAACATAGAACAAAATAAAAAACTCTAAGATAAAGACTTTCTAAGACAGAGATACAAAAACTAAAAGAATCCATCACCAGAAAACCTTCTTTATAAGAAATATTAAAGGATATCCTTCAAGCAGAAGAAAATGATACCAGATGAAAATCTAAGTCTAAACAAAGAGCACCAAAAAATGAGAACTACAATATAAATACTCTTCATTATTATATAAAGTTTAAAAATATAACAGTTTTAAGCAAAACATAATAAAATATTGTTGAGTTTATAACATATATAGAAGCAATGTTTATGACAATAATAACACAAAGTCTAGGAGGGAAGAAATGGAGAAATACTGTTCTAAGTTTCTCGTACAAGAAATGGTATATCACTTGGAAGTACACTCTAATAATTTAAAGATGTATACTAATAAATCCTAAAGCTATCTACCATTGTTGAATACTCAATAGACTAATATGCTTTCCAAGTGCAAATAAAGCATTTCCCAATATAGATCCTATAATGCATCAAAAAAAGTCTCAGTAAATTTTAAAAATTTTAAGTTACACAAAATTTGTTCTCTGATCACAATAGGACTAAACATAAATCAGTAATAGGTAGATATTTGAAAAATCCCTAAATATTTGGAAACAAAACTGCATACTTCAAAATAAACTATAGGCCAGAAAAGAAAATTAAAGAGCATTTCGACTAAATGAAAATGAAAACACAATGCATTAAAATTTGTGGAATGAAGCTAAGTAAAGAGAAACACCTATGTTAGAAAATAAGATCTCAAATCAGTAACCTCAGTTTCTACCTTATAAAACAGATAAAGAACAAATAAAACCCAAAGAAATCACAAAAAAGAAAATAATATAGTTCAAAGAGGAAATCAATGAAATAGATAACAAAAAGTCAGCAGAGGAAAAAAAACTGTTTCTCCGAAATCAGTAAAATTTATAAACTTCTAGCCACAATGATCAAAAAAAAAATAAGAGAGAAGACACAAATTAACATTACCAGGAATAAAATTAGAGACACCACTAAATAATCTAAATATATTAAAATTATGATAAGGAAATACTATGAACAAACTTTGCCAATAAATTTGACAACTGAGATTAAATGAATACATTCTTTGAAAGAGATAAACTACCAGAGATCACTCAGAAAGTAAATAATCTGATAGCTTTATATCTATTAACAAAATTAAAGATATTGAATTAAGAGTGAGTAATCCTTTCACAAAGTAAACCCCAGGCCCAGATGACTTCCCAGAAAATTTCTGCAAAATACTTAAGAAATAATAATATCAATTTTACAGAAACTCTTTCAGAAAATTGAAGGTCAGAGAATATTTCTCAACTCATTTTAGGAGGCCAACATTATCCTCACACTAAAACTAGAAAAAGACGTTATAAAAAAAAAAGGAAAGAAAACACATACCAATATCCTCTATGAATAAAGATTTTAAAAATCTCAATGCAATTTTAGCAAATAGAATCCAATAATAGATAAAAAGTTTTGCTACATCATAATTAAGTGGGATTTATCCACAGAATAAGGGTTAACATTAAAAATTCAATCAGCATAGTTTACCATATTAAGAGATAAAATAAGAAAAAACATATGATCATCTCAACAGGTACAGAGAAAGTATTTGACATATTTCAACATCTATTCTTGATTAAAAAATAATGACTCTTAGCACTCTAAGAATGGAAGAAAACTTCCTCAACCTGATAAAGGACATCTACAAAATCCTACAGTTAACATCATGCTTAATGGTGAAACAGTAAGGCTTTTCCCTTAAAATCAAGAACAAGGCATGGATGTACACTTTAACCCATTCTATTCACCATTATATTGGACATTAGACCCAATGCAATAAAGTAAAATTAATTAATCAATCAATCAATTAATTAATTAATGGCCTCCAAATTTAAAAGGAAAAAACAGGTCTTTATTCACATATTACATGATCATCTATGTAGAAAATCTGATGGAATCTATAATAAAAGCTACTAGAAATAATGAGTAAGTTTAACAAGGTTAAAAAAAAGCATAAAATCAACATAAAAATTATATTGTTTTTACACACTAAAAACAAAAAACAAAATAAAATTGAAAAAAAAATAATGTCATTTAAAATGGCAACAAAAATATAAAATACTTAAGAATAAATCTGACAAAAAGTGTTCAAGACCTAAGTTTACTGAAAACCACAAAATATCGTTAGAGTAATTTAGAAAGACCTGAATAAGTGAAAAGATATATTGTGCTCATGGGTCAGAAAATTCGATAGTTATTAAGATGTCAATTCTTCCCAAACTGATTTTTAGATTTAGTTAAATCTCAATTAAAAAAAAAATTCAGCATGGCTATTTGGTAAAACTTAACAAACTGATTCTAAAATTTATAGAGCAATGGAGAGAACTTGGAATAGATAAAATGACTTTGGAAAAGAAAAGCAAAGTTGGAGTACTAAGATTATCTGATTTCGAGGTTTGTTTTAAAGCTGCAGAAATCTACTTTCTATGTTGACATCAAGACAGACAAATAGATTAATGGAACAGAAAAGAGAGTCTACACATGTGTAAATTGATTTTTAGTGCAGTGCAAAAGCAATTCAATGAAGAAAGAATAGTCTTTTTAATTAATTAAGCTAGGATAACTGGATTTCCATAAGCAAAAAACCAAAAACCAAAAACCAAAAAGAAACTTTGAATTCATATATCATACCATATAAAATATTTATTTCAAAACAAATAACAGACCTTAATGTATAGCCTAACATTATAAAACTTCTAGAAGAAATCAGGATAAAAAGATTTCTCAGCTAAAATACAAAAATTGATATTCATAACAGAAAATATTGAAAAATGTGACTTATCAAAATAAAGAACATCTACTTTTCAAAATGCACTACTGAAAAGATAAAGAAAGATAAACCATACACTTAGATAAATGTTTATAAATCGTGTTTGGTAATAAAGTTGTATATGTAATATAGAGAGAAATCTAAAAACTCAATGAGAAGAAAACAAATAACTCAATTTTAAAAATGGTAAAAATATTTTAACACACACTACACCGAACAAGACACACAGGTGACAAATAATCATATGCAAATATGCTTAGTATCATTATTTATTAGGGAAATGCATATTAAAACCATAATGAAATAACTCTAGAAACCCAGAATGGCTAAAATTTTAAAAATAAAAACTAATCACATAAAGTATTGGTATAAGTGTGGAACAACTAGAACTCTCATTCACTGCTAGTAGAAATATAAAATGGTAAATTATTTTTGAAAACATCTTGGTGATAACTTAGAAGTTAAACATACACTTACCATACGACTCAGTCACTCCACTCCTAGATATTCACCCAAGAAAAATCAAATCGTATGTTCATATAAAACCTTTGTGAATATTCATATCAGCTTTATCTGAAGGAGCCCCCAACTGGAAATAATCCAAATGTCCCTTGACAGGTGAACGGATAAACAAATTGTGGTTTATCTTGCAGTGGAAGGTTACTCAGTAATAAAAAGGAATAAATTATTGATACACACAGCAACATGGATAAATCCTAAAATAATTAAAAAAGAAGACATCTGTATGATTCCATGTAAATAAAATTGTAGATAGTGCAGAGTAATCTATAGTGACAAGCCAATGAGTGGTTGCTTGTGTGTAGTGGAGGCCTAGAAGGGCAGAAAGAAGAAATTACAAAGGGGCAATAGGGAATTTTGGAAGATGGTGGATAAATTCATTATCTTGATTGTGGTGCCAGGTTCATGGGTGTATACATATAAAAAATATCAAAGGATTTTTTTTAAATATGCACAGTTTACCTTATGTCTATTGTACTTCAATAAAGCTGTTAAAAGAAAAAGGAAAAGGCAGTCTACTCTCAAGGAGCTTCCAAAATTGAATCTTTTGGGGAGGCATTGCATGGCTCTGCAATGGTTTTTGAGCAAAGACATTCAAATTTAGATACTATTACACTTTTAAATGGCAAATAAAAACATTTGTCAGTTTGACAGCTACAAATCCCTTTTGGTTTACTTATGTACACAATCTCCCAAAGCCTCTTATTTGTTTGATGTACTTAATGAAAACATGATTGGCCTTCTAAGAAAATACACATGTACCAACATGATGTCTATGAAATAATGCCCTGAGGCAGATTCTGACATTTCTCCAGAAGGTAAAGTTCTATATGGCTCATCTCCTATGAATTTCACATCATGGATAAGAATTAGAGACTTGAGAATTTACTACAGAATCAAATATGACATTATAGTGTGCTTAAATCAAGAAATAACTTATTTTTAAGTTTTATAAGTCTTTTTAGTGAGAAGTCATTTTTATTAGAGTGCTGTGGCTTTTATATGCTCTCTAAAATGTTAAAGTTAATTTCTTGAAGGATTGCTAGTTGTTCACTAAACTTATTTTTTCATTCACACTTTCACTAATTTATTTCCTCAATAAATTCTTCCAATGTCTTTCTTTGCTGATTTTACTCTTCCTACACCTTCTTTTTCTGCCCAGAAGATGCTACCTGATATTTCCTCTTCTTAATTTTTCTTCCCCAACTTTCCCCAATCCCTCTCACTCCCACTTCCCCTACCACAACAACCTTACAACCACCCTAGTTGAGGATATTTGGGTAAACCTACTCTCATAAAGGGATAAATAGTTGTTACAATACATATGTTGAACAAACATAATTTGTGATGTAATCAAAGTGCAACTTTGTCTCATACCTCACCATCAATTTAAAATTTGTTCATTGAGACAAATATTTCTCTCCCGGGAAGGAAACTTGGGAGGATCCAATGGATTTTGTGCTCAATTTTAGGTATAGTCTTGGTTCAGTAATTAGATAGTGCCCATTAGAAGATAATCCATACTTCAATTTTTTTCCCAAGTTAAAACCTTTTTCTCTTACCACAAGCTAGTCAGTTCGTTGCCTGTACCATCATAAAAGCATTATGATTTAGTTTCCTCCTTTTTTTCCTACTTACCTTCCTTTTCACTTGGTAGCTGCTATGTTAGGCCATTGAAGTTTCGAGTTAAAGAGGAAAGGTGAGATACAGGGCATTTCTTATAAGGCTGAGTGGCTTTCCACTTTCTGGGTTTGACAGGTGGTAAAAGTCAACCCTCAATGGGGATTTAAGGGTTCTTTGGAGATTCCTGTCAATGGGACTACTTTTGTGATTTTCTTTTGACCCCAGGTGGACACTACTCTAAACTGAATGATCCACTGCAATTTATTTTTCAGCCACTAGGATCCAATTTGCCTTCAGCTTCATACTGCAACTCTTAGGTCCTCGTTTTGAACAGGACCCAAGACTATTCTATATTTTTGTCATTAGTAGTCCATACGAAGTAAGAAAAATCCTCATGCATCCTTTGCACTTATATGGCAAGTATTCTCTTGTAAAATCTTCATATAGGCATTGGTCTCATGTCCACTTTAAAATCTAATATGGTATATTGGCTTTTGAATTGAAACTTCAATTTTGAATTGTGTGACACTAATTAGACCTAAAGTCTTATATCTCTTATGCTCATTTGTACCTTAAAGGCAATCACTCCTTAAGACATTCAAAGTAATATCTGGCTGTAGAATTTTAGGTCTAATTATTAAGTTAAAGTGAGCATTTTATACATACACACATGCAAGGTATTCAGAGAGACAAAAATTCTTCCCAGAGGCCTGGAAATCCTTCCACAACGGAGCCGTAATATTTATCTCAAAGCTGTTCAAACTAGGGACGTTTTTATTGCTGTACAAGATTGAAAAATCTATCCCTTTTCTTCTCTTTCTCCAGTGAATACTTGGCCTATAGAAACCATGTTTTCTTTGGCATCCAACAAAATGATGGCAAGCTTCTTCATGGAAAATTTAATTATAGAAAGGAGGTGTCCCAAGTAGAAGCATAACTCTAATGCATGAGCAAAAATGTACTCTCTGCCTAATGGGATTATAATGAAGCCACACTTACTAATTTGCCTATGAAAATTAGCCTAGAATGAGATAGAAACCATATTCAGAGCCATCTGGTGGGTATTGATTGTGATTCTGGCCAGGATCCAGGTGGCTGGTCAGAAGTCAGAAACAAACATGAAGGACTTAATCTAGATAGGGTGTCACAACCTACTCACTATCCTTTTCCACATATGAATATGAAACTTTGCAGCTGGAAATGAGTCTTTAAAATGTGTTAGTTCTAGGTAAAGGCCAGTAACTGAGAAAGAGAGTGCTAGTGAAATGTGAAAAGAAATGGAGGATTATAGAAGTTACTTGGTGTTCAAATTTTCTATTTAAACCACAGAATACTGAGAAAACTAGAAAAATACTTAGCGAAAGCAATACTTTTAAAGTTGTTTTTTTCCACCTTTCTATTAATGGAGAGAATGCTCTCTAAATGTCCATCATTAGTTTGGGCCACAAGACAAGTTTAAAAACTTCTTCACACAACAAATTTAAAAAATCCTTATTGTATTCTTCATAGGGATTTATTTTTTTGAAACCTCCTTTCTGATTTTACTGGTTCAAATTTACTTTTACCAGATATGGTTAAAAATTAGAAGGCTTTTGCCCTGTGCAAGGCTGACAAGATATTGACACAAATATAGGTCTACACTGTAATTGGTAGGGCAGTAGTTACATTCAAATTCATCGTGAGTATGAATCTGACTCAACTATTGTGCCAAAATCTTCAGTATGTCAATTAAAACAAGTAGGTAAATGAATTGGAGAAAAAATATGTCTGCCGAAGTATGTGCTTATTTTTATCTAATTAGCCTAACCAAGAGAGCTGTGATGATTCTCTAGAGCTATCTTATAGGAATTGACTCCATCTTTTGGGAAACGAAAATAGAGGAGCATAAGCAAAAAACATTCTTATCTCGCAATACTATGGACCGAACTTATTTAGAAAGTGCTCCTGAAATATCTTGCCAAAAGTTTGTTTTGTTTGTTGTCTTTCGTTCTGGCTAAAATTTGGCTACCTCTACAATGGGATAAGGCATCTTGCTTCCTTGCCTATTTTCTTGTTGTTTTTCAACCCAATGCTAGATGCATGTCAAAATGCTATTGAAATAGAGTTTGCTAAGTGCTTTGAGAAGCTTCAGGACAAAAGGTCCTATGTTACAAATGTAGTTATTACTAACACATTATGCTGATATAAGTTTCAGGTATGTGGTCTTCTCCTTCCTATATCCCCCACATCCACCACTCACTTCCTCCACAGTATTTAAAACAAAGAACAGCCAATCATTTTCTAGGAACCATAAAAATGTATTGAGGCAAGACTGATTCCTAAGGCCACTCTTCATGCTATTCGTTTCCTCTAAAATGTGCAGCTCTAATTCTTTGGCATAAGTAATGCATATATGTATGATATGATAAATGAAAATATGAAGCCTGAGATGGTATATTTATAATAATACAATGTAAAAATGTTTTAATGATCTCAAGCTACTGATTTGTGTGTTCTTTACAGCATTAGATCTTAATTGACCATTCTATTATATCTGTGTCATATTTCTAAATGCATGGTGAACATAAATTTGTGTATCTCTTTCCAGAGTTAAAACTTTTTGAAAAGCTTTTTTCATAACATCAATTTTTAATCAGATCTGATGTTATACAATGATATAAATATTTCCAAAAATGAATATAATACTTAAAATGCAATTTTTAAAGGTTAAAATCAAGCCACTGGATATTGAATAACATATTTGAAGTGATCTTAAGAATATATATACTTAGGCACTACATTTTAATTTAAACTACTGTTATTACAGTAACTAGTCACAAAATGGCTCCCTATTTATGCAATATGTTAGCTGTAATGTTACTTAAATTGAACAGATGAGTGCCTTCTAATAATGTATGTTTACTTCATGAACTTGTGGGCAATTACATTGTAATTATGTCTTTATAGGTGCTTTTTACTGACATATAGAGCACCAATGCATTTTAAATGTAATTGCAGTCCTCTGTACCATTTAGCAACGCTGAAATTGTTAGAGGTTTGTAAATTACCTACATTTAGACCATAGGCAACTAGGCAAATTAAGTGACACTGTCAGTAATGTTAAAACAGAAATTGGTACCAAGTATACATTCAAGGTAGACTTTCTTTTCTAAATTGGAATGTTGTTTACAGAGTGCCTTCTAAAAAAGATCAAAAGAAAGAGCATGTTGCTTATGGACAATATAGATCAGTCTTTTAATGCACATAAGAAATAATGACTGGTCTCTGATAATGTTTTAACTTCTAAGGCTGTTTAAAATTAGAAATTTGGACTGGTGTTATAGCACTCAGACAAAATGAGTACATGACAGCTCTGGAGAAGACACTCCTACATAGAGTTTTTGTGAAACTATGCAAAAAATGGGAAAAACCTGACATTTAGAATTTAATGGAATTCTGTCAATTTATATTTCTCTGATTCTGTTCAAATGATCTATACTTGAGCCTCAACTTTTTAATCTAAAAAATGAGAATAATAGTTTCAAAAGACTACTGTAAAGATTAAGATAGAATAATGTATATAGAACTTCAAAAATATGAATTATCTTAGTGTTTCCTTTTCCTGATTGCTGATTTAGTCTGCTTTTCTAAAAAAAAAAAAAAAATGTTTAAATGTGGTAAAGAACAGGCTTCTCTGAGACTGCATTGAATTAGCCACAGAAATGCAAAGCTTACATAGATTTATTTCACCCCTTGGGAGTAAAGAAAACTAGCAATGGCTATATACTGAAAAATATTCACTATTGCTTCTGAAGCAATGTCCCATAGAGGAAGCTAGTCTCCAAAGACCAACAACGCCAGTTAAGAAAATTAATTGTGAAAGTATTACTCTGTCGCTTTGTGCCTTCAGGCCAGTTGCTTATTGATGGCAAGGGTTTAGGTTCAGATAAAACCATTTCACCCATGCAAGCCCTTTCCATTAAATGGGAAACAAGCATCTGGTCTTGACAGCTAAGAGGGCTATGCTTGTCCAGAAAACCATTCTTAGAAGGTCATTTTGTTTAAGTGTAAGATTACAGAGAGAGTCGGTACAAGATCATGTTTTTAAATTATAAATAATGAATTAATAATATAATAAAATTATATACATTAAAAATTCCATATGTTATGACATATAAATGATAAAAATTAATATTTTAAAGTGGGAAACCTGTAGTTGTATAGAAAAATACTAAATGAGCATCAGACAATTGCTGTCTAAGAGGGGAGTTATTTCTCACTTTATTATTTCTCACTCATCGGGTGATCTCAGGCATGTCACTTGCCACTCGGACTTAAATTTCCTATTTAAACAAGTAATAATAATTAAGAGCTGACCTTTCTTGTCACAGTTTTAAGTTTAAAAATGAGATAATGTATGAGAAAATATTTTATCAAGTATCTATAAGTATAGTACTTTATGATGTACTAATTCCTCATATATATTTGGCCTGGAAACTTAAAACTTGTCCAAGTTATTATCAAACATTAGTTATTGTAGCAGTAAGATTTTTTTAAAAAAGCCACCAGCACATTCATACTAGCAAAAAACAAAAGGAAAAAAGTGGCAACAGCCTTGTAATGTATTACAGAGTTTTCTTCATGGTTAAAACCATTAGTAGTCTAACCATAGATAGAAGTAAGCCAACTTCAGTTGTCCACTGATGAAGGAAGCTGGCACAGAAACATTCTCTGGAGAGAGGCAGATTTGTTTTAAAGTTGGAAGTGAAGGGAATGTCTCAGGAAGTAGAGGAGCTATTTAGAGTGGATTTGGGATTTCACAAGCCTCAGAAGAGGTTATCAGTTTGGAAGCATACAGTAGTATGGGATTGAGAAAATGCCAGTAATAAATTTAAAAGGAGAGCCAGAGGGTTAAGCATTCCAGGGATTAGTCACTCAATAAAACAAACTGGCCTCCAGATTACAGGCCAATGAGAACACCTCAGACATTTTCAGAAGCCCATTGAGACCAGAAGTCTATATTCTGATCTGGTCTTTTGATCTAGCTCAAAATTGAATACTGACACAAGGTATTTCAGAATCTCTAGAAACTTTTATCTAGATAGTTGAAGCATGGATTTAATTTATCTGAAAATGAAATGGGAGGTTTTCTTTGTGAGTCTGATTCTAGCAGAAGGCCACTGATACTAGAGAAACGACACACATGAAAGCATAGAGGCAGGCTACCAAGAAGTGGCATCGGAGAACAGACAACTGTGCGTGAGAGACAATTTGAAGAGGGAAGGCTTTCCAGCACGTACATTACCTATTTCCCACTCATCCTGGCATTATTAGGCAATCTCCTAAAGGGAAAGTGATTTTATTGTAAGTTAACTACGCTGGATGTGAAGGGTAAACAATGGAGAATATGTAAGTAAAGAAAATAAAGTCTATTTGAACAGCAGTTTAGACTTCATAAAGCACTCTTAAATATATTTGCTCCTTTGAACATCTTTATAATAACTGAGATAGATTCAGTATGTATTCAGACTCACATTTTACAGAAGGGAAATCAAGATTGAGAAGAGATACATGACTTGAAAATGGATTGTGGGAGTGTTGTAAGAGGTTCATCTCTCAATGTTTCAATGTCTAAATGCTGTAAAACCCGAACCACTGTTCAGTGGTGAATGAGCTGCTCTGATGTTGGTTAAGTAGCGAACCAAAGCTAAGATGCAGGGAGGACTCTGAAGGCCTAAGACCTAGAAACCTGGAAAAATTGAACTTATGGAGGAAAGAGCTGCTTTAAAAACTTGGATGAAGAGTTTCTTTTTTTCTCTTTTTCTTATTGTAAACAATTATTTCTTCCAGATAGATAGTATGTCATATTAGCTTTATATATTAAATAATACATTAGATCCCCATTGAACAAGACAGAAACTAGCTAACTTCAAAATATTAATAATATTAACATTTACTGAACACTTGTATTCCAGAGCATTCTAAATTCTTTATATGCATTATCTTATTTAACACTCAAATGAAGAAAGTACTGTTCTCATTTTATATATGAGGAGACTGAGTTTAAGCAATTTGTCCAAGGTCATAGAGTTAGGAATTGGAAAAGGCAGAACTCAAAACCAAGTGGTCCAGTTCTGAAGCCCACTCTTAACCATAATGTAATAAAAACAAGAACAACAAAATTAACAATGCATTTAAAAAGGAAATTATAATTATATATCAACAAAGCTATAAAATCTTATTAGTGGACCTAAAGAAAATTTAAGCAATTAGAAAATATACACCACCTTCTTAGGGGTTTCCAGGCTCAGTGGAGAGTGATGGAAGCCTTTTACCTGGAGCAGGTATACACTTTGTGCTAGAATGTTGCTCACAATTGGTTCCTGTCTTGTTTTCATTTTTGTTTTTCAAGCATATGGGTAAAAATTACTCATTAGTTGAAAGATAGAAATATCTCTTGAATCCACACCTTCTCATCTTTTCTCACTGTCACAGTATGATTCAGATTCTTACCACCTTGCCTCTGGTTCCAACTCACAATCCTTTCCATTTCTGCCTCTCTTAAAAACTGCCACTTTCTACCCCCTAAAAAACTCGCTACAAGGGTTGAGTGAAGTGCCATCTCTCCCACAAAACTATGTCTGTCACTTCAGTTTACGCAATTTCCTTCCATCATGAAGTCTTAGTGCTTCTATGATGATGATAATAACGATATTGTTGATCATCATGATGTTAAGAAAAAATAATAACTAAAATAGCACTACACAACTCAGAGACTCTTTGAGCCATAATTATTAACATTTAAAGTTTGTCTTTATGAAATATAAGTTATAAAGATGATTAATATGGTTACATAGTTGACACTCAAAACACAGAAATGCAGGAAATATGATTGATAATAATTTTTTCTTTTTTTTCCAGAGAAAATAATGTTATGCTATTCACACATTAACAAAGGAACTTGTTGATTAATAGTTAAAACTCAGAAAACTTTGGTTATTAAGTTTCAGATCTGAAACATCCTACATATCAGGACTCTCTATATGAGGAACAGTGGTCCCTGAAACCTTTATAAATAAGCAAAACTCTTATACTTGGTGAACTACTCAATCCTGTTGTCGTCCTTTTTTCTCCTTAATCCATCTATCTCTATTCCCAATAATTGCTCTCCCAGCTCTCCCAAATGTGTAAGCTTAATTATCTCTGCTAAACCCTTCATTTAAGGACTTCTTAGAGTAACTTCTGTTTCTTTGTACTATACAGTGGCCGATACAAGAGTAAACAAAACTGCACACTATAATCATTTTAGTGATCATCTTTACCATACAGAAAGTTTACCATGTTATGTCTAGTTTCTTTAAGTCTGTTACTATTTCAACATTGACAAACATTTCTTATCAACAACAACAGCAAAGAATATCAGGAATTTGAAAAAGATGTTTATAAATGCTACAAGCAAAAAACTAAAGGTAAAAAATTTATGTGTTGAAATCTACTCCTTCATGTAGCTAGAGAACAAAGAATAACCTATATTATGACTGTTCATAAAAAAAAAAAATGCTGTGCAGCAACATGGCTTTCCAACAAATTTGATAACCTGTTTCTGTCTCTCCTTTTCTCCATTAAATTCAACTCTCTGAATTATTCATGAGGGCTATTTTAATGGGATAATTTTTTCTTGCAAACACTGACACTAATACTAAGGAATATCTCTAGGTATTCATCTTAGATAAATAAGGCTCCTGGTAACTAGTTTTTTTTGATGCTTCACCTTATTCAAATGAACATATATGGAAGTAAGTAATGTAGAATATTTTTTTACACTTAATGTTTCCAATATGTTTCTCTCCATATGTGTACAGTCAAACATATGTTTACTCAAGAATTAGCCAAGATGTTGAATTAAATAAAAGTAAAGCCGAAAGTTAAGCAATTCTCAGGTGAACTCAGGCAGGGTATTAGAGGAAATTTAAAGTCCACATTTTCCAGCTGTGATGACAGCACAGAATGACTATGGGAATTGTCCTTCCCTCCATAGTACTTTGGCCATATTCAGAATCGATCATTCACCTGAATGTGTACATTAGGTGTTCTTAACTCTGGATAATAGGATTTTATGGGGTTGGCAAATGCCCTGAAACTGTATACCAAATATTCTATGTGTGATTTTTTTATCTGAAAAGAAAGTTTATCACATTCATCAAGTTCTCAAGGTGTTCTTGACTACTCCACTAACACCATCTCTAATAATGAGAATTCACATTTTACTAGAAGTAAGTCTTCAAAAGCTGGGATTCTGTAGATTTCTGTGTGTGGAGTGAGGGAAGGTGTTTATTTGTTTTTGTCCTTCCGCCCCTTTAATTCCCTCCCTCCCCCAACTTCCACCCCTGACCTATGGATTTTGCCGTTTCCTCTTAAGAACTGGATCTCTGAAGGTGGAGCGTCTTCTCCCACACGTTTGCTGCATGCACCAGGGGCCTGGCGCTCCCGGGGCCTGGCGCTCCCAGGACCTGGCGCCCTCGGCACACTCGGGGCACTCAGAGCACTGGAGCGGGAGGCCTGGTGCCTCCCCACCCTTGGGTATGGTTCGTGGCTCCACCTGGGGTGGAGGTAAATCCAGGACCTTCTGCATGTAAAACAGATGGGCTAACCACTACACTATGGAGCCACCTTGCTTATTTGTCTTTCATCGAATTTAGTATCATGAAGGTTCACATGAAACATTTCTAAGACTCAGAGAAAATTATACTTTGTAGATTAATTACATTTCATTACACAAAACTGTTTAATTTTTACCAACATCTGAGAATTCTTTTCCAAGTATCTATAAGTCTGCTCTTATTTTTTCCTAAATATTACCTTGAATCATTGTGTGGTTTTTGTACTGACACATGTTAATTAAGATGATAATATTAAATATTGGGATGATCATGTTTAACCTATTCTATTAGATGGATGATGCTAAAATACATAGTAGTTATAGTGATTAACGATATAATAGTACATAAATGATGCTGTTATGTAATAATGTTGAAGACACTCCAGCTTCTAGTCCAACAAAATTATTTTTATTTTAATGTAAAATAAAAACTTAATTTACCTTAAAAGAAATGAAATTCTAACAAAATACTCACGATTCTTGCTCCTCCAGAGCAGCTTTCTAACATTTCTAATGGTTCTGTGATAAATCCAACAAGATTCTTAAGACACTGAGGTAACTGTCACTGCTGGAATGTGTCCTGGGGGCTTTTTCTGTCAGAGGAGATGACAGTGAATCTTCCCATGTAGATTAAGCTAGTGTTTACAGATTTGTCCTGGGTGTGCATTTTTATCCTGCTGTGATCAAGTAACACTGCGAGACGAGTGCCATGCAGATCTCTTGATAAGAAAGGTTCAAATGTGCCCTCACTTTGCACAGGGCACAGCTCGCATCAGGTGCCCTTGGCAAGGATTCATTTTTTGTTCTCCTTTACAGTGATACTGTTATGAACTGTTATGAACATTTTATCTTTATTTCTTCTCTTCCTCGTCATTAGAAATAAAGGTGCAAAAAAAAAAAAAATCAGTTCTGAAACTCAAATTTTTAAATATAAAATATAAGAAAAAATTAGTATTTGGATTTAATTTTTGGCAATGAGATAGGCGGCCTGTAAGACAATATAGGAAACCTCTAAAAACATTCAAGTCATTTATAGTAATTTGAAAAAAAATTGTTAGCTTTCACACTGTAGAATTTTCACAGATAAAATTAGTAAGATAAGAAATCTTATCTTAATCAGCCACCAGAAGCCAAAAGTGTAAAACCAGGGATAGCAGAGCAGGAGCTGCCTGCAAGGTTGTAGTATCACTAAGCATCTCCTACTCCACACACCCTCCCACCTCCTGTTATTTCATTCTAAAGCAAACATTTTTAACATCCATAGAAGGAAACTAACTGTTGTCATCTGATACTGAAACTCAGCTCTCTATATTTTGATTTCTTAATTTATTTCAATAAGAACAGTTTATAAAGAAATGTGTTAGGTTTAAAGGGATTATAGTTTTTTTCATTAGAATGCTTTGGTATGCTGAGTTGAAAACTTAATGAAGTGACATGCTACAGAGGAAACTATATTAGATTGAAGACTCAAGTTCCTGGTTCTGCTATTGTTAAGCTTTGAGATCATGGAAAAGTCTCTTACTGCCTATGAGCTCAACTTGTCTTATCTGTAAAGCAGGATCAATAGGACCTTTCTGCTCCACTCGGGACAATCTGTAGAGTAACCTGCAAAGTGCAACATTAAAAAAAGATTTATATAGTGGTCTATAGCATTTAGCACACATCTCTCATTCCTAAAATGCAAATGTTAATCTTTGCTGATTTAATTATTAATTTTAAAAAGCACATAATTTCAGAATGGTTAGTTCTTTATTCAGAGTTTGGAATAGAGATAAGATTTCTCATTACTACCAAATACTAGTAGCTAAAATTTTTTCCTCTCAGCAAGTAATGTTGGAAAAACAGAACATGTTTTATCTACTTTTTTAAATTAAGTTTGGGGCTATATTTTAACAATGATTAATTTTGAGAATGTTAGGTAGCTAGTCAGACATGAGAGACAGGTGACCAAAGGAATAGAAGCCCAGCTCTGGAATCATAGAAACCTCTCTTGAAGACCTTCCTTAAGGGCCTCCCAGAAACACCTCCCTTTTAGGGTTATAAATTACCCCAAATCCTAGAGCACAAAGACTATAAAAGCTCTGGCTAAACCAGCTACAAATGCATGTGCAGAAAGTACTGCCCCTAACTTCAGCCTCATTATACCATCATTATAATATCATGACTATGCCTTGAAGTTCATGAATCTAATTATAACAGACTGAATTCTGGGTACGCACATGCACACTAGGCAGTTATTGCCTAGTGTCAATCGGGTATCAGTCAAAATGACCTCACTTGCCAATCACCTAGGAATGCCTTTACAACCACCTGCCCCGACCCAAATATAAGGCAGACATTCCCACTTCTGAGTCCTTTTTGCCCTCTGGGCTCTCCTCTCCCTTTTTGCCCTTCTGGATTCTTTTTGGTGGCCTTTTGTGGCCTTTTTGCCCTTTGGTAGCTATTTCGGCCCCTTTGTGTTGGTTACAGAGCTGAGACAATGTGCCTCATTGGCTCATTCTTTGTTTTTCTCCATATGCCTCCTTGGGGCATTATTTGTCTTTCTAAAATATATTTCTAATAAAGCTATTAAATCTCAGTGACCTGTGCTTCTTCGCTGTGTCATTTGAGGAAGAACAGAGTGTGGGTTCCAGGTCTGGCTGTGATCCAGGTATAGGACTCTAGATTTAAAATGTTATGTTAATATAATAGGGTGTCTGCACCTAACTTATGTAAGTATGACTCAGCTTATTATTTATTACGCAAGTGTGGCAGAATGCCACTATTGTTCTCTGACATATATAAAGCCCATGCAGTCCCCTAGTGGAAGCACGCACTCCCAGCAATAAAGTTGGTGCCTGCCATTTCATTCTCATGTCGGCTCCTTGTTCATTCTTTCAACTGGGCATCTCATCATCTAAACCTTCCCTTCTTGATCAGCTAGGCACTGACACCAAGGAAAAATGCTAACTACACGTCTGTGCCGATGTTATCCCTCTCTCTCCCCTCTAACACTGGGGCGACACAAAACACTGATGAGCCCCAATGGTGACAAGAATAATGAATGTAACATACATGAAAGATTAAGAAAAGTATGTGGATTCTTTAGAGGATATTTCATACTTTTTTTTAGTCATTTACTAAAGATAATCAAGACAGTCATTAAAGTCTACGGCCATGCCACCCTGAACATACCCGATCTTGTCTGATCTTGGAAGCTAAGCAGGGTTAGGGTTGGTTAGTACTTAGATGGGAGACCACCTAGGAAGACAGGGTGCTGTAAGCAAAAATAAATAATCAAACAAACAAACAAACAAATAAATAAAACAGTCACTAAGACATTTTCAATTTCTGATAAATTTGATAAATTTTTATATCTCTCGAGAATTAAGAAAAAAATTCTAAGAAACAATGTTGCAATCCTTGTATCAAATGTCATCTCTGAAGGTCTGATAATCTAGCCAGTTACTCAGTTTTTGTTTTAGACCCATCAACTTCCCAAAAGGAGTCCAGTCCAGAACACAAATACTGTAATAAATTAGCTGAAGAGAAGAGAACCAATGATTATTGCATCCCATCACTGTAGTCATCCTGGCTCTCAGCACTTATCCTTTTTTATACTGTCTCCATTTAGCAGATGAGGAGGCTCCAGGCCACACAGCTGGTGAAGGAGGGAGAGTTGGCTTGATTTCAAAGCCTGTGTACTTTTTTCATTATATATACTCTATCCCTAAGAGATAGAAAGGCCAAAAGACTACAATATTTCTCTTCATATGTGTCATTTTTGAAAGCAGCACCTATTTTCATAATTTTGACCAAAATATGTGTGTATGCATAAGAATTAGATTATGTATTTTATTGAGCTGAATTTTTTCCTAACAAGTAATTGATTGAATTGTTGATTTCTTCAACTTTCTCCTTCCTTTCTTTTCTTTTCTTTTTCTTTTTTTCTTTTAATTTAGTTACTACTTTGTATTGGGTTCCTCCAGGTGCTGACCTTATTGCAGGGATTTGAATGCAAGTAGTTTATTTGAAAGGTGATTACAGAATACACCTATGAGATTGTAAAGGCGTAATATAGGCAAGGGAAAGAGATAATACAGGGTGCATTAGTTAACAGTTTGCTGCTGCACGTCCCTAGCAAACTCTGAGAGACAGGACAAAATGTGTCTCACAGTTGTCCCACCAGAATGACGAGAAAGCTGGGCTATTGATCTACCATCCCTTAAAGTTTATCATTGACCATTGCTGCCGTGGGGCTATTACCCCACAGCAGCCCTGCTTGCTTTGTACACCGCTGTGCATGCTCCTGCCACCAGTGACAGCCCCACGGAGAAAGTTTCAGGTACTTGCAGTATGAAGCCATCTGTCTGTGCAGGAAAGGTAACTGTCCAAGGAATCTGGGCAGAGCACCGACAGTGACTGAAATGGACACTGTCTTAGATTCCATTCTGTGATGAGAGGATTCTATTATTTGTTGTTCTATGTTGTTTCAACAGATTAAGTTTAACGGTGAAAATAACAACAAACATGCTGCAGTCAGAGAACATATGACCCTTTTCCTCAGAGAAAAATAAATGTCAGTAGGCAGACAGAGAATATTAGGCCTGTCCTGACTTAGATTGGGAGGAAAATAGAAGTCCGTCTCTTGAGAAGGAAGGTCTTACAGTACTCAGAGTAGCTAGGGTGAACTGAGAAAGTTTTTCACCAGTTTACCTTAAAAAAGCATTATAAAATGAATGGTAAAAAGTATCTGTGAGGCCAGAGTTAGGAAGACTGAAAAAAGAACCAAGTTATGAAGGAAAACATTATTTAACTAGAGTTTTTAGCAGTTAAGCAGTGAGAATAGAATTCAATTTGTACTTAGAATTTTATTTCGTGTTAAGTTTTTACTCTGTTCAGAAAGCAAAGCTTAAGCTTATACGTATTAGGTAATAGAAAATTATTTAATTGACAGAAGAATGAGAAAAAAAAAACCACTGCATAATACAATTAATACATCTTTGAAATACATCCAAATCCTGGATTCATGTTTCCTCGATCCTTCCATCTTTTAAAACCTTATCTAATCAGGGACATGATCATCAGAGGAAATTAATTTACATCCAAAAGTCACATTTCATGCACATTCTCAATCAGTCATAGAAAAGTCACAGTCCATCTACATGCATATGATTTTGGAGTATATGGGTCAATATTGATTCATAAAGCAGTGTATAACTAATAATAACAATATAACATTGCATGCAGCTGTAAGTATTTTCACAAGAGTTCAAACCTAATCTTACAAGCAGTTTTCCAAGGCTCTGCTTGAGTTACATCTACTAATAACCCATTAGCCAAAGAAAAAAACAACCAAACCCAGAATCTAAGGATGGGGAGATTCCCTGCCATGAAACAGGGAAAGAGAGTGAACATTTTGAGCAATAATTGGTTTCAAGGGAACAAGAGAAGAAATATGTTAGCTCATTTTCTATTTCCTTTCAGGAAAAGAAATTCTGTCTAGTAAGGGAATATATAAACCTCCCTGGACTTTCTTTTCTTAAAATTAAGTTATGCTCCCGTAATTCTTATTTTTTTCTAATCTAAGGTCTACTATGAAAAAAAAAAAAGTTTAGAGAATGGAGTTGAGATTCCCATTGACATGTCAGTTGTTATCTCTGTTCTCCAAGAGGTTAGAGGTGGTGGTATAATGTAATCATAACTAACAATAATTGGAAGATAAGAATCTGAGAATTAATATTAAAAGAGATATAATTATGCCCATGGTATTTTTTGTGTGTGTTAGAATAAATTGCAGGTGTAGTGGGTGTGGATGACTCTAAACATTCTATCTACTCCCCAACATTTCTCAACCTCCTCACAGTTAGGCAGGCTAGACTTACTCTAGCCAATTAAATGGTTGTAGAAGTGCTATGTCTCTTCTACCATGGAAAGAAAGTGTCAGAAGAAAGATTTTCTCAGGTGGCTACTTGAGAGAAGAGTTGTATACCTAATGAATCTGTAGCTCTAGGAAAGCGATAGAAGAGAGAACATTATTGGTTTTGGGCTGTGCTTGTCAAGTCTTACAAGAGATACGTTCAAGGAAGAATTGGCTGAATTTCAAACAGAAATAAAACATCTAGTGAAAGTATGGAAATCCAAGGTCTTGCAGGGTTGGAAAAAAATTTCCTCTTGATTTTAACTGGTAAATGTTACAATCGAAGAAACAGTTTGGTTGAAATGACTAGATAAATGTCCAGCCTGGAGTGCGGTCTTTACAGAAGTTAAAAGAGCCTCAAGGAAATCTCCTTAGAATAAAGAGAAAGAAAAAGTTATGTAGGTGAGGTAAGCAAAGACATGTGAAAATGAATATTATCTCAAAAAGACTGTGCATGTGGTTATTAACACATAGAACTTTGAAATCAGTAGGAAAAGCCTACAAAGTTTTCAAAGATCTTGACTGTCACAAACCATGACTCTGACAATTTTTAAATGTAGACATTCTTCAGTGCTTAGTCCTGCATCATCTTTTCCCCTTCTGTCTGATCTTATTCACTTTTATCATTTTTCAATGCTATCTATTGGTCCATTCCTATTAAATTTAATCCCCAATGAAGACCTCGACTTAGCTCCAAAATTTTAACTCCTATTATTTGTGTAATCTTTCTAATTAGATGTCTCACTAGAACCTTAAATAATTGCCTTTTGACACATCCTTAACAATACCTTCCTAACCGGTCTTTCTACTTTTACTCTAGATCCCTTCCAATATATTCTTCATACAGCAGCCAGATGATCTTTTAGAAATGTAAATTGGATCATGTCACTTCCCCTGCTTAAACTCCTTCACAAGAATTCTCATTAGACTTGGAATACAATGGCAAAATCCCAAAGAAGTGTGAGGCCTGTAAGACCTGGTTTTTGCCTTCTCTCCAATCCTTTGGTCCTGCTTGTTCTCCTCCAATCTACTGGCCTTCACATACTCTTTTGAATGCCTCATCTGTTCACACATCTCAGTCTTTAAACTTACTGTTCTCTATATCCACTTTACTTTACAAACCCCTAAGCATTCTTCGGACCTCAGTATAAATGAGAAAATCTCACAGAGGATTTTTGAAACCACTCCTCATTTTGATCTAAATAAAGCCTCTCTCATCCTAAGGCATTCTTTCTTTTACCTTTATAGCACTTACAATTATTTGTAATTATATATTTATATACATATTTGGGTTATCTGCTAAAATGTAACCTCCTATACAGGGGGGCCCCTTGGCCTTTGGCCACTGGCAATCAACATGTATACCTATACCCTGTAGTTGCCATCCTTCATCATAGGGGTAGAAAGTTAACAGGCTTTTGGCATCTAGCCTTTTGCACATGAATGATGTTCCACTTATGAAATACAGTCATGTGAGATTTAGATATGAGATAGAATCCAATTTTCTGCTACTTTTGGCAGTTTCTGCTGACAAGCAAGGTAGTGAAGACATGTGTTTTTCTGCAGCAATGTCCAAGCGTCCAGTCTCCAGCATTGTGGGTATACAGAAACCTATGCAACAGAGTTGCCTGAATAAAGTTATCATTTCATAGAGGTTAAGAAGGAGTTTTGAAAGAATTGCCAGTGGCTTCTTGCCTCCGATTTATAGCTACATTGATGAACTAGATTGCAATCATTCTAGGGGGACCTCCTCACACCCCACCTTTCTAACTGGTGAGACCAATTCTACGGTGTTCAGTAAGATCTAGATTTGAATCCATTCTTCCAGATTTTTCCATGATTTTGTAAGCATCTAAGTAAGTCAGTTAAATCCTTTTCTGCTTACAGTAGCAGAGGTTTCCATTTTCTGTCCTGACCTTTCACTAAATACAACTAACAACAATGTTTGCATTGTTCATCCCTCCCTATCCACTGCCTACAAGGTTGGTCTAAATGTGATTGATTACTGAATGAATAATTGAAGCAGTTAACAATTTTTAGCTATTACATCTTTAAATTATCATGAGTTCTAAGAACTCTATTCCTCTTCCCCAGAAAAATCTATTCTTCCTCAATCTTTTGGCAGATATTCAGCATGTTTTCATTTAAAAAAAGTTTTTTTTATAACTTAATGACAAGTATTTTCTTATATGTAGTCTTTAAAAAAGATATATTAATAGCTTCTTCAAATAAATACTAAAAATGTGTATGTGATTTATATTTATATTTGTTTTATTAAGCTCTTCGCTAAGTAAATATATAGACCATAAAACATCAAATAGTATGCTTTACAACCTGCCAAGAATACACTATTTGCTGAGCGTGTTACCGTTCAGTTTTATAATATAATAAAGTCTCTGGCCAAATACTTGTATATTAAAATTTAGATATGACCTTTGCTTATAATTTTTATGCTTGTCCAGAAAACCTACAAACACAAGCTTTTTGTTGTTGTTGTTTGTTTTTGAATAAGAACTGTGGTATCCACAAACAACATGGCTGAATTATACCATCAGATGAAAAGAGTTTTAGTTGGAGGACAGTCCTAGAGGTTGAGGAGAAGGAAGTGTTGGGTGGCTAGCATAAGAAAATGATAACACCCGAAACACCATTGAATCACCATGTAACTGTGCAGACTATTTGTCCAAATCTGTTTCCTTTTCTTTATGGCAGAGATAATTATAATTCTTATTCAATATTTTTCATTCAAATATTAAGTATTGTTATTTGTTATTATTACACTATTTATATAGCAATTTTTCATTTATAATGTTTTTGCATTTTTATTACCCACTAAACCCAAATCAAAATAATACACTAGAAAATTCATAAGGAATTTTAAGTCCCTTGATCTTAAAATCAGTTTCTCTAAAATAAGAAGAATATTAAAGTTTCTGGGAGAAAGCTATTAGAGAATTTTAAATAATGACATTCTCCTCTGAGAGGAACTGTGTGTACTCTTCATAAAAACAAAAAACAAAAAACAAAAAACAATGTCAGTTTTTTTTAAGTAAACACATGTTTTATACCATCAGTCACATTTAAAATATAAGCCCTAGAGGCATAAAACTTTAAAAAACAAACCATGCTAATGAGAGAAAAGTCAAGTGCCCAATCCTCAAACAGCAATATAACAATTTTCTCTGAGTTTAACTTTTTTGTTTTTCAGATTACAGCCATAGTATATGAAAATATACTTGACATGTCTATTTATTGCTCATTTAAGAGATTTTAGGCTCATGTAGACATTTTGAATAAAAAAAAATCTTCATGAAATTTTTGAAATTAAAAGGAAATTAGACCAAGAGGAAAAGATTATTGGCTTGAATTTCTAGAAGTCTATTCTGATTATTTTTATAAAACAAAGAATATAAGAGAATGGTTTTAAAGAATTGACATGCAGGTGTAAGTGTATGTGTGTTCTGATTTTAATAGGAACCTTTTCAAATGGTAAACAATTTGTAAAATGTAGAAAATAAATTACAAACACAATATGACCTGAAGCTTTCCTATCCCTGCTGAAAGGATTCTACTGCCATGGTCATTCAGGGTCATTTAGGAACCACTATTTTTCATGCCTTTGTTCCGCCCCCCGCCCCGCCCAGTTCCTGATGAAAAGAAGTGTCACATCACAAGTGGTAGTATATTTGTTGGAATACTTTAACTATGCATAATAACGTAAAATTATCTTAAACAACATGAACATTACTTGATATTATAGATATCGAGCAGTTCCAAGATTGATTAATTAAGTAGCTTCATTTCTATACTCTGACCCAATCTTACCTCCCACCATTCATTCATTTATAGCCTAAGCTGCTGCAAATGTATTTTATACCTTTATATGTTCTGTTCCCTCTCTAGGGAGCAAAATAATTTTACCTACTATTTGTTGAACATTTACTACGCCAGATACTACACCAATTACTTCCCCTTCATTAATTAATTTATTCCTCACAGAGTCTGAGAGGTAGACATTATTAATCTGGTTTTACTGATGAGTTAAGTAATAGCCAGAGTCACACAATTAGAATATAGAGAAGCCAGGAGGGAAACTCAGTTCACCTGAATCTATACCATTTGGTTATAAACTCAGTGCCTGACTCACTCCCTTGAAAATCAGCTCAAACATTATTTCACCAATAGCTACCTATTTCTCTCTATATATCCACCCAAATTCTGATCTTTCAAAAATGTACTTTGTACTAAACTCTATTAGTGCTTAGCTCACTACGATGTAATTATTTTTGTGTAGCTCGTCTCTGAGATTTTCTGTATAAAACAGAAGCCACAATTTTTTAATTTTTATTTTTAATTCCAAGAACCCATGAAAATGGCTTGTTTTATGATGCATTTTCAATAAAAGTTTGTTAAATGAATGAGTGAATTATTATTCTGATTTAACCTCAACCAAAATACGTCTAAAGGATCCCATTAAGATAGATTTTTGAATGTGGTGGTGAGTCTTAGGCAAAAATCACTGTCCATGTGATGAGCAGCCAGCATCTGATCAAATAAACCATCATTATAATCCATTTAAAACATTTTTTTTTCATTGAAAATAGGTCACAGCATGTAGCATTGCTCTTAGATAAAAGTTAAATAAAATAGTTAGTTCAGCTGGTTAGAAAATGTGATTCAAGTTTAAAATCACATATTATTGTTTGTACAGATGATTATTTGGGACAGACTTCAATAGAATCATACATTCCTAGCAAAGGAGATGGCTTTGGCAATAGCACACAGTGATCAGCAAGAGTGACTCATATTTTCCAACTGAGATCAATGGACCCTAATCCATTAACACAGACCTAAATATCACCTGATAGGAAAAGATGACAGTGGAAGTGTAAGAAATGTATGGAGTATTGTGGTTCAACACAATTTTTTAATGTTATAATCCTCTTTCGTACTCTACAGGAAAGCGGTATAAATTTAGATTTCAATTAGTTTACCCTAGGTTCTAAATAAAAAAAAATATATATTTTTGAGTAATGTAAATTATTGTTGTTCACCTATTTCCAGCTGATCTTTGCACAATTTGATTTTTAAAAGTCCTTGGAAGCATCTTAGCAATGGCCATTTTTAAATGTCAACACATAGTTTCATTTGGGGGTGGATTATAATCATTTTGGTAAATGCGATTCTCAAAGTTTATAACAAAACATTTTATTTTTGGAACTCGAAGGGCAAATTTTATATTTGAATGCAAAATGTAATTGCTAAGATTATTTTGAAAGAAAAGAAACTTGAGCAATGAGAAGCACTTTACCTCTTGGATGGCATAACATATCATATAGAGTCAGTAAGTTGAGTAATATATTGCCACAAGGAGTTACAGTGGAAGTAGGAAGACCAGTTAGGGAATTATTACAATTATCCATGTTGACAACTCCCTCTCTGAGTCCCCATATCATTACTAATTTCCTCTATCTATCAATTTATGCTAAATGTGTTAAAATACTCCACTATGAGTATATATTACTCCATTACTCTATTTTTTGTATCTCTGTTGGTTATTACTTTATACATTTTGAAGGTATATTATTAAATACATATAAGTTTATAGTTATTTTTTCTTTTATCAGTATGTAATGTTTATTTTTTCTAATGTTTTTTATTTAAATTCTACTTGGTTGATATTAATATTGCTGTACTACATTGTAGTTAATAATTTGCAAGATATATCTTTTTCCATCACTTTATACTCAATGTTTCTGTGTGGTTTTGCTTTAGGAGTGTTTCTTATATGCAAATCATAATGAATTTCACTTCCCTTTTTTATTTACAAATTGATAATCTGTTTAATAGACAATTTTATCTATTTTAATGAGATTACGACAGATTTGAAGTTATTCCTGCCATTTTGTTATCTATTATTCTTTTATACATATTTAAAATATAAATATATATATATCATATACAATATATATTTATTTTTATATAATAATTTAAAAACTAAAGATTTTTATTTATATTCTTTTAAGAATTACTTTTAGATTTTTAAGATGTATGCATATCTATATTCAATATTTTTCTATCCTTCTAACCACAGTAAAACTGTTAGCATGCCTTATATTCTAATTTAACATCTAACCCCATTATGTTTTTGTTGTTCAGTTGTAGTTTTGTCTTTTTTTATCAAACAAAAAAAAAACCTGTTTAATGTTGGCCTTAATAGTTAATATTTAATAAGTTTCAGACATATTTTGTCAATGTTAGTATACACTGTTATTTCATATATTTAACACCTTTCATCTGTTTACCTTTATTTAGCAGTAGTTCATTTTTTAATAATTATTTCAATAAGAGACTTTTTTTTTGTTTGCAAATATTTTTTCCTTACTTTTAAAGGAGAATTTGGTTAGAGATAAAATTCTATCTTGACAGATATAGTCCTTGTATGATAGAAGATATAATTGTACTAAATTCTGGCACGAATCAATGCCAAATAATTCTGGCAAAGAATTGTTTGTTAATTTGACTGTCATTTCTTTGTAAAAAAAAAAAGAAAATATTACTGCCCCCTTCTCCCATGGCAGTTTTTAGATGATTGGTTTATAGTTGATGATATGAGGTATAACTAATGATAATATATCTAAGTATGGGTTTATTTTTCTTTATTCTGCTTATATTTGGAGTATAATTTTAATGTAGAAGGTTGTCAGTAATCACCTTTCCAAATACTGATTTTTCTGCCAATCTCTCAAGTCTGTTCTTTTGGAACTCTTATTAGACTTCTAAAACTCATTATTTATTCCATCTATTACAATATTGATTGGAGCACTTCAATTTAATACATGAAGTTTCTCTACTACATCTCTATGTATTTAACCTCTATGGTTCCATTCCAGTTTACTATTTCCTTTCTGATCATACCCAGTCTTAAGTTTCTTCTATCTATTCCATTATTTTAATTTTAATACTTATACTTTTTATTTTTAATAATTTAAACTAATTTTCTTACCTTCTTTTTATTATTCCTTTTTGACTATTTTGTTTCATAAATTGTCATTCTTTTTAAAAGAAACAATGTGTACTTTCATTTATTTGGAATTCCATTGCATATTTAAAGTTTTTGTCAGATTATTATATATAATAATCTGATATAAACTTATATAAACTTATATAAACTTATCTAGAATAAACCCCATTCCAATTCTTTATTTTGTTTTGTTATTTTTAGCTTTAATTTTTTCATGTGTTTTGAAATTTGCATTTGGATCAATTCTTTCATTTCTTTTTCTTTTTTTTTCAAAGTAGTATCTTTATTTATTTTTTATTTATTTTTTAACATTTTATTTTTTTATTTTTCCCCACCCCCTCCCTTCTGGTAACCACTAGTCCATTGTCCATATCCATGAGTCTCTATTTGTTTGTCCTATTCATTTGTTGCTTTTAGGTTTATATCCCACATATGCGATGTCATGTGATTTTCAACATTTTCTGTTTGGCTTATTTCGCTTAGTAAGATTATTTCAAGTTCCATCCATATTGTTCCAAATGGCAGTATTTCATCTCTTCTTATGGCTGAGTAATATCCCATTGTATATATGTGCCACAGCTTCTTTAGCCAATCATCTATCATAGGACACTTTGATTGCTTCCATGTCCTGGCCACTGTGAATACTGCTGCTATGAACATCGGTGTGCAAATATCTTCTCGATTATGAGTTTCCAAGTCTTTGGGGTAAATAACCAGTAGAGAGATTGCTGGATCATATGGTAGGTCAATTCTTAGTTTTTTTGAGGAACCTCCGTACCAATGCTCTTATATTTCCATAGTGGTCGTACCAATTTGCAGGCCCACCAGCAGTGTATGAGGGTTCCTATTTCTCCACATCCTATCTAACATTTGTTATTATTTGTACTGTTGATTATAGCCATTCTAACAGGTGTGAGATGGTATTTCATTGTGGTTTCGATTTGCATTTCCCAAATAGGTAGCGATGTTGAGCATCTTTTATTTGTTTGTTGGCCATTTGTATGTCCTCTAGGGAGAATTATCTGTTCAGGTCCTCTGCTCATTTTCTGATTGGTTTGTTTGTTTTTTGTTGTTATTGAGTCGTATGAGTTCTTCATATATTTTGGATATTAGGCTCTCATCGGAGGTGTTGCTTGCAAATATATTTTCGCGTTTGGATAGTTGTCTCTTTACCTAGTTGGCAGTTTCTTTTGCTGAGCAGAAGCTTTTTAATTTGATGTAGTCTCATTCATTTCTTTTCGCTCTTACTACCCTTCCCTTTAAGATCAAATTCATAAAATCCTCTTTAAGCCCAAGGTCCTTGTATTTCGTTCCTATGTTTATTTCTATGCATTTTATTGTTTCAAGTCTTATATTCAGATCCTTAATATATTTTGAATTTATTTTGGTGTGTGGTGATAGACAACAGTCTAGTTTCATTCTTTTGCAGATGGCTTTCCAGTTTTCCCAGTACCATTTATTGAAGAGGCTTTCCTTTCTCCACTGTATATTTTTGTCAAAAATTATTTGCCCATATAAATATAGGTTTATTTCTGGACTCTCCATTCTGTTCCACTGGTCAGTGTTTCTATTTCTCTGCCAATACCATGCCGTTTTGATTACTGTCACTTTATAGTATAATTTGAAGTCAGGCAGAGTGATGCCTCCAGCCTCATACTTTTTTCTCAGGATGGCTTTGGCAATTCGGGGTCTTTTGTGCTTCTAAACAAATCTGATGATTTTTTGTTCTATTTCTTTAAAAAATGCCGATGCATTGAAGCTGTATAATGCTGTAGGTAATATGGTCATTTTACCTATGTTGATTCTTCCAATCCAAGAACACGAAATATCTTTCCATTTCTTTGTATCTTCTTTGATTTCTCTTAATAGGGTCTTGTTTTCATTATATAGGTCTTTCACGTTTTGTTAGATTTATTGCTAGGTATTTTTTTTTGTTGTTGTTGCAATTGCAAAAGGAATTATTTTTTCCACTTCTCTTTCTGACATTTCGTAATTAGAGTATAGGAATACTATGAATTTTTGAACATTGATTTTGTATCCAGAGACTATTGTATCTGTTTATTGTTTCTAGTAGTGTTCTTGTGGAGTCTTTAGGGTTTTCTATATAGAGAATCATGTCATCTGTAAATAGTGACAGTTTGACTTCTTTGTTTCCTATTTGGATGCCTTTTATATCTTTCTCTTGCCTGATTGCCCTTGCTAGGACCTCCAATGTTATATTGAATAACAGTGGTGATAATGGACAGCCTTGCCTTGTTCCTGATCTTAGAGAGGTTTTTAGTTTTTCACCATTAAGTATAATGTTGGCTGAAGGCTTGTCATATGTGGACTTTATTATGTTAAGGTAGCTTCCTTCTATACTTATTAAGTGTTTTGATCATAAATGGGTGCTGTATCTTGTCAAAGGCTTTTTCTGCATCTATTGATATGATCATGTGATTCTTAATTTTTAATTTGTTTATGTGATGTATCATATTAATTGATTTCTATATGTTGAACCATCACTGTGCCCCTGAGATGAAGCCCACTTCATCGTGGTGTATAATCTTTCTAATATGTTGCTGTATTTGGTTCACTAGTATCTTATTTAGGATTTTTGCATCTGTGTTCATAAGAGATATTGGTCTGTTGTTTTCTTTTTTTGTGTTACCTTTACCAGGTTTTGGTATCAAGGTAATATTGGCCTCATAAAATGAGTTGGGAACTATTGCCTCCTCTTCGATTTTTTGGAAGAGTTTGAGAAGAATAGGTATTAAGTCTTCTTTGAATGTTTGGTAGAATTCACTGGTGAAGCCATCTGTTCCTGGACTTTTACTTTTTGGTAGGTTTTTGGTGATTGTTTTAATTTCTATAGACCTGCTAATCGGTCTATTTAAGATTTTCCAGAACTTCTTGATTCAGTCTAGGAAGGCTGTATTTTTCTAAGTACTGGTCCATTTCGTCTAAATTATTAAATTTGGTGTTATATAATTTTCCATAGTATTCTTGCATGATCCTTTGTATTTCTGCGAAGTCAGTGGTAATTTCTCCTCTTTCATCCCTGATTTTGTTTTTTTGTATCCTTTCTCTTTTTTCTTGAATAGTCTAGTCAAAGGTTTGTCAATTTTATTAACCTTCTCAAAGAACCAGTTCTTTGTTGCATTTATTTTTTCTATTGATTTTGTTTTCAATTTCATTTATTTCTGCTCTAATTTTGATTATTTCTTTTCTTCTGCTGCCTTTAGGGCTCATTTGTTCTTCCTTTTCTAGTTTTTTAAGATTAATTGTTAGGTTCTTCATATGGGCTTGTTCTTGTTTTTGGAGGTAGGCCTGTAATGATAAGAACTTTCCTCTTATGACTGTTTTTGCCGTGTCCCAAAAGTTTTGCTATGTTGTACTTTCGTTATCATTCATTTCTATGTATCTCTTGATCTCTCTTTTTATTTCTTCTCTGACCCAGTTATTCTTCAGTAGCATGTTGTTTAATCTCTATGTATTTGTGGTTCTTCCTGCTTTCATTTTGCAGTTGATCTCTAGTTTCAAAGTGTTATGATCAGAGAATATGGTTGGTATGATTTCAGCGCTCTTGTATTTGTCGAGGCTATCTCTGTGGCCCAGTATGTGGTTGATTCTTGAGAATGTTCCATGTGCACTAGAGAAGAGTGTATAAGCAGCTGTTTTGTGATGGAAGGCTCTGTAAATGCCAATTGTGTCCAGTTGGTTAATGTGTCATAAAGATATAATTTTCTTATTGATCTTCTGTTTGGATGATCTGTCCATATCCAACAGTGGGGCATTTAGGTCCCCTACTATGATAGTATTTTGGTGTGTTTCTCCCTTTATTTCTGTTAATAACTGGTTTACATTCGGGGCTCCCTGATTGGGAGCATAGATATTAATAATTGTTATGTCTTCTTGGTGTATGATTCCATTTATCATTATGAAGTGTCCTTCAGTGTCTTTCGTTACCTTTTTTATTTTGAAGTCTATTTCATCCAATATTGGTACCCCTGCTTTTCTCTGAATGCCATTTGCTTGAAATATCACTTCCCACCCTTTCACTCTGAGTTTATATTTGTCTTTGGAGCTGAGATGTGTCTCCTGGAGGCAGCATATTGTTGGGTTTTGTTTTTTGATCCAATCTGCAACTGTGCCTTTTTATTGGTGAGTTCAGTTCATTTCCATTTAGAGTGATTATTGAAATATGAGGTCTTCTTATAGCCATTTTATCTATCGCTTTCTGGTAGCTCAGTGTTTTTATTGCTTCCTTGTCCTTGTGTTTCTGTTTTCTTTATTTTGGTTGGCTTTTGTGGGTTTTGCCTCTGGTTCTTTTTGTTTTATACTTTAGTTCTGACTCTATGGTATGTGGTTACCATTAAAAATATGACAAAGATATTTATGTATATACAATCATCTATTTTCCTCTGTGTGCGCCTTATCTCCTTTCCCCTTTGCGAATTTGGACCTTTGAATCCTCTTCTTTTCAATCATTGTTATCTCAATTTGTTTCTATGTATTCTGAACATTCATTACTATATTGCTATAACAATTCTCTTCTTATTATTTAAGCTTATAATGCCCTGTTCTTAGTAAGGGTTGCACTCCTCTGCTTCTATTTGCCTGATAGTCACTTTACTCCTAATTATGTATTTTTTGTTGTTATTTTGTTTTAGGTGAGCTGACCTCTTTCAGAATTTCCAGTAGTGCAGGCCTCGTAAGTGGAGAATTCCTTCAATTTTTGTATGTTTGAAAAGTCTTAATTTCTCCTTCATATCTAAAAGAGAACTTAGCTGGATACATTATTCTAGGCTGGTAGTCCCTTTCACTTAATAGTTTGAATATTTGATTCCATTCCTTTCTAGCTTGTAGGTATGCGCTGAGAAGTCCAATGATAATCTAATGGGTTTTCTTTTATACATTATCATTTTCTTCTCCCTGCTGCTTTGAGAATTCTGTCTTTGTATTGATTTTTGATAATTTTTATACACTGTGTCTTGGTGAAGGCCTTTTGGATTGAGATAATTGAGTGTTCTGTTAACTTCTTGAATTCCAAGCTCCAGCTCATTCCTTAGATTCGCAAAATTCTTGTCAACTATTTATTTGAAAATGTTTTCTAATCCCTGAAATTGAGAGTAACAAGCATGATTAAACATCTATAAGGGAAAAAAAAAGACATTATTATCACTTTATATAAAGCAGAGATCCAAGAGGCTTAGACTCCACCTACTGGAAACCAAAAGAAAAACACCTTATTTGCAGCAAGCTAGAGACCATTATATAATAAATTTTCTTTCTGGGGAAAAAAAAAAGAAGCAGAACACACTTCCATTAATGCCCAGGCGGAGAAATAGTCTATTAAACACCATGAACAACCAAGGTCACAAGGCAGCTCAGAAACAAAGAGAAAAATCTCCAGAAAATAAGCTTATAGACATAGAAATATGCTACTTAAATGACAGAGAATTCAAGATGGTACTCTGAAAAAACTCAATGAGATTCTAAACGAATCATATCAACAGTTTCAGGAACTGAAAAAACAACTAGATGAGCAGAATGAGTTCTTTAGCAAAAAGATTGAAACCTTCAAAAAGAACCAAATAGACCTTCTGGAGGTAAAGAGCACACTGCAAGAGTTGAAAAATGAAATAGCAAGATTGGGAAATCGAGTCAACCAAATGGAGGAAAGGAACAGTGATATCAAAGACAGAAATCTAGAAATAAATCAGAAAGAAGAAGAGAGAAACCAAACAATGAAAAATAATGAAAGAGAAATACAAGAAATAGCTGATACCATCAGGAGAGGAAACAAGAATAATGGGCATTACCGAATTTTGTAACTTAAATACCATCACACATATCCTTTCCCTGGTAATCATCATTTTGCTTTCTGTTTTTTATAGGTTTAACTTTTTAAAATTCCATATATGTGATATCATACAGTACTTGTTATTTCTCTGTCTGAATTATCTAGCTTAGCATAATGTGCTCAAGGTCATCCACATTTTCACAAATGGAAGACTATCTCCTTTCTCATGGCTGAGTAATCTTTCACTGTGTGTATGTACTACATCTTATCTTAACCAATCACTCATTGATAGACATTTGGGTTGCTTCCATATCTTGGCTATTGTAAATACTACTGTGATAAACATGGGAATGCATATTTCTAGTTGAAATTTGATTTTCATTTCTTTGGATATAAACCCAGAAGTGGAATTGCTTGATCATATGTTAGATCTATTTGTAATTTTTTGAAAAACTTTGATATTATCTTCTATAGTGGTTGAACCAATTTACATTTCTACCAACAATGCGTGTGTTCCATTTTTACCACATCCTTGCCAGGACTTGTTGTCTCTCGACTTCTTGATGAAAGCCATTTTAACAGGTATAAGGTGATATTTCACTATGGTTTTGATTTACACTTCTCTAATGATTAATGATGTTGAGTGTCTTTTCATATGTCTGTTGCCCATTTTGATGTCCTCTTTGGAAAAATGTCTATTTAATTCTTCTGACAATTTTTAATCAAATTTTTTATTGTTATTAAGTTGAATGAGGTCTTTACATATTTTGGATATTAGCCCCTTACCTAATGGATGGTTTGCAAAATTTTCTCCCATTATGTAGGTTATTTTTTTATTTTGTTAATTGTTTCTTTTGCTGCACAGAAACTGTTCAGTTTGATGTAGTTCCATTTGTTGATTTTTGCCTGTGTTGCTGTGCTTTTGGCATTATACTCAAAAAATCATTGCCAAGACCAATATTGATGAGTTTCTTCCCTATGTTTTCTTCTAGGAGTCTTAAGGTATTAAGGTAAATCTTAAGACTCAGATTTAAGTCTTTTTACATTTTTAGCTAATTTTCGTGAGCGGTGTGAGAAAGGAGTCTAATTTCATTGTTCTGCATGTGTTTCTCCAGTGTTCGCAGCATCATTTGTTGAAGAGCCTGTCTTTTCTCCATTGAGTGTTCTTGGCCACCTTGTCAAATATTTGTTGACTGTATATACCAAGATTTAATTCTGGGCTTTATTCTCTTTCAGTGGTTGATATGTCTATTTTCCTGTCAGTACTATACTGCTTTTATTACCATGACTTTGTAGCATAGTTTGAAATCCAGAAACATGAAATCTTTGTCCTTTTTTCTAAGGCAGGATTACTTTGGCTATCTAGGGTCTTTTGTGGTTCCACAAAAATTAGGATTTTTTTTTTCCTATTTCTGTGAAGAATGCCTTTGGTATTTTGGTGGGGACTTCATTGAACCAGTTCTTAGTCTCATTGATATTTTCTATTGTTTTTCTGGTTTATATTTCATTTATTCTCATTCTGTTCTTTATTATTTCTTCCTCCTGCTAATTTCGGGCTTCAATTTGTTTTTCTTTATTTTCATAAGGTGTAAAGTTAGGTTGTTTATTTGAAATCCCCCTAATTTCTTATTCTATGTGTTTTGGTATAAAGTTTCCTTGAAGAATTGCTTTTGCTACATCTCACGATATTTGATAAAGTGAGTGACCTCAGCAGCATCATGTCAACATGATGCTGCTGAGGTCACTCACTTTATAGCAATTCTTTTTTTTTTTTTATAGCAATTCTTTATTCAGACCTTTAGAGTGAATGAGAGGACAAAAATATCTATAAATAAATGTACATATATAAAGAAGAGTATGTTGATTTATTGACAAAATTGTCCATTAACCATTGAATTTAGGTATTAAAATTTTTAACGAAAGGAGAAAAATGTATATCACTTTGGCCAGGGAAGATATAGTAATCTTAGGAAAATAAGAAGCTATATATAGCTATTGCAAAAGGTTCTGTCAGGAAACAATGCTCTCTCAGATGGGTACAGATATAAGCAGACCATTTTCTTCCACTGTGCACTCCAACCCTTCATTAAGGGACCAAACCAAATTCATTGACATGGGGAGCCATATCCAAGTAAAAATGCATTTATACCATTTCTGCCACTTAATTCCCCAGCACAATCTTTCTGAAAAACTATCACCTAAAAAAAATTTACATTTGTGCCTCCTGACTTTGTAATCTCAAATACATTAGCATACTTTAGAGATGATTCAGAATTGCTTCTGGTATACTATTAGTTTTTAGATTTTACAAACTACTTAGGTTGGTTCTAATGAAATGGATGGAGAAGAAAGAATCCAATAAATGTTGCATTTGTATTTACTTCTTGAGAATAAACTAGTAAACAAGTGAAATAGATTATGACAATATGGTTGTCTTTATTTATGAGGCAACAGGGCCTACATTCAATTTTCATGTCTAGGCATTTAAGGTCCAGGCTGTTTATTATATTAAAAGTATATTACCAGCTCAACAGAATAAAGGCCATATATGACAAACCCTCAGCTAACATCATACTTAATGGTGAAAAAACAAAAAGCCTTCCCTCTAAGATCAGGAACAAGACAAGGCTGTCTGCTATCACCACTATTATTCAATATATTGTTGAAAATATTAGTAGAGCAATCAGATAAGAAAAAGGAATAAAAGGCAAATTAGGAATGAAGAAGTCAAATTGTCACTTTTTGCAGATGACATCATTTTCTATATAGAAAACTCTAAAGACTTCACCAAAAATTATTAGAAACAATAAATAAATAGAAGAAAGTTTCAGAATATAAAATCAACATACAAAATTCATAGAATTCCTACACACTCATAATGAAATTCATAAAAAGAAATGAAAAAAATTCCTTTCGTAATTGCAACAGAAAGAATAAAATACCTAGGAATAGACCTAACAAAGCATATGAAGGACCTATACACTGAAAATCACAAGGCATTTGAAGCCACAAAGGAATGGAAAGATATTCTATGTTCACGGATTGGGATAATCAACATAGTTAAAATGACCTTATTATTCAAAGCAATGCACAGATATAATGTAATCTCTATCAAAATTCCAATGACATTTTTAAAAGAAATAGAACAAAAATATCATCAGACTTGTATGGTAGCAGTAAAGACCCTGATAATCAAAACAAACCTAAGAAAGAAAAAAAAAACAAGGCCAGAGGTATCACTCTGCCTGACTTCATATTATACTACAAAGTGACAATAATCAAAACAGCATTGTATTGGCAGGAAAACAGACATACAGACCGGTGGAACAGAATCGAGAGTCCGGAAATAAACTCCTGTATATATGGACAAATAATTTTTGACAAAGGAGTCAAAATCATACAATGGAGAAAGGAAAGTCTTTTCAATAATTGGTGCTGGGAAAACTGGAAAGCCACATGCTCTAGTGTTCTACTTACTCCTCAAATGTTTGCTTCAGTTAAGAGTGTATCATTCTGTGTTTTTGAGAAATATACAACTTTTCTTATAACAACAAGGTAAGATTTCTTATTCTTTTAGTTCTTGCACAACAATAAAACAAAAAACTAATATTATAAACCAAATATAATCCAAAATCAAAATCTATAAACACTAAAGTTGTCAGCATGAATTAATTGTGAGAGATTTTGTTGCTTTGATGAAATTTAGTTATCAACTATGTCAAGTAGGAATTATATGCATATAATAGCAAATAATATTTACAAAGGTTTAGAAAAACAGGATTTTTTTATCACATAATAAGAAAATTGTAAATAGGCAGTTACTGACATTGGTTTAGGAATTCAGTAATGTATTTGGAAATCTTGTTGGCTTTCCCTTCATGGTTATAATTACTATAGTTCCTTTTATTTTTAATACATTTGATCCAATTTTTTTATTTTATGGATGGATTAATGAGATTCTTGACATAATAGTGCACAACAATGTACAAAACAAAAAAAAATTGTTTGAAAAAAAGATTATTTTCTGTGTATTTACACCTGCCTTTTCTGCTAAATAATTGATTTAATCTGATGCATACCAGACAGGCTCCACTGACATTTTCATCAATTCAAATCAATTACTAAATTTATCATTAACTCAAGACTGAGCAGCCTGAAGAATGGGACTCTTGAGAGTAAAAGATAAGGAACATAGAATGCACATTGTTTCTTGTTCACAATATGTTGTTGGGAATATCTCAGCCTTGTATTCATTATGTTTAAGTGCATTGTCCAGGTTTATTTACACCTGATGCTATATTTGTGCGTTACTAGAAAATCAAATAAGTATTTAGGAACCAACATGTTATTGTAAATAAGTGGCTTGGATGGCCATTGGTAAGGAAGGAAATTGGAAGAACATGTGCAGATATCCTGAGCAATATCTCTATAAGTAAGGAATTAGAGAGGGATGGTCATAGAGATGATCAGGGAGAAGATTGTGTGAAACCAATGAAATTTAGATTTTATTTTCGGTAGCATAAGGAGACTTCGAAGGGTTTTAAATAGGGCAATGACATGATATGAAATTCATTTGTAGAAGTTAAGTAAATTCTCTAAGATCACAGTGCTTCTAAGTTGACAAAGTTGTGATTCAAACTCAGATCCATTCTACTCCAAAGATGGAGCTTTTAATACTCTATACTACAAAGTATTGCCTTACTTTTGATATTATTATCCAAATCAAATACTAAGTTCAAAGTTAGGTTTGTATCAAGTTTATTTTTGCTTAAAAATACTGTTATATCAGTAATAACACAGTTTGACTCTATGAAATATATTATGAAACGTGAAGACACAGAAAAAAGATATAATGAAAAACAACCCTCTCTTGAAAAAAAAATGTATTGAAAAAGTACTACATTAAAAACACTTAAGCAAAATGACATCCCAGAGTAATTCAGACATTAATTTGTTAGTTACATTTATACACTACCAATTATAATGTAAATTATTATGTTAAAATAATTCTTTTTTCTTTCAAATTTTTGTATATTATAAAAATTGAGCTAAGTATACTATGTGCATAAATTCTTTATATATATGTATATATATCTTTTCATCTAGATTGCTACCATGTATATGATTAGATATGTTGCAATTCATGAGAAAGGCTCATGTTGTATTTTTTTGCTGATGAGAAGAAAACTCATGAGAGAAACTATTCTCTGTTCCTGCACAATTTGCAATCTCAAGAAGATTGTATAGCTCCAAAGCAAAGCCTTTTTGTTTTGAAATTATTGTATTATTAATTTATTCTGAAATCATATCATTGTATATTCTCCTTTTTCCCCCCTTATTTTTCTGAGGGAACCAAAATAAGACATTTTTATGGAGGAAAGTAACTATCTTAGAATAAAATTGCATATTTATTTATTCACTCAAATGATTACTTGTATTAATGATTCCCAATTTTCTTTGCTTTTTCATTTTTCTATGAAGCAAAGAAAATAAAACTTCCTAAGAGGATTAGATAGTACATCATAGCTGCATAAACTATTAGTTTGTTTTATGTTCCCTTTTAAAAAACCCCAGAAATTTGCTTGATAACTACAGAGTTTATTTTTTCCTCCTATCTAGACCTGCATTTGGCCAATGTTTTATGTAATTGCTTATATTTTATCATGAGAATCATACCAGTCTCAGGTAAGGAAAGGATATTTTATTGTCATATGTTATTTAGTTTATTGAGGACAATTCTTCATGCCAATAAATATGCTTCTGCGGTATTATTATTTTGAACAATTTCAGAATATTTTGTTGTATAAATGTACTAAAGTTCATTTAAATAAACCCTTATTGTTGTACATTTGGGATCTTTTTCATTTTTCATTCCAATTAAAAATGAAATTATATGATCATGTAAGACAAGACAATCTGTTTTACCCCATATAGTTTAATTAATCATTTCCAAGAGCATTTCTGCCTATATTTAAAAGTATTTAGAGCTTTGACAGAAGACCTTAGTTATTTGAGAAGAAATGACAAAACTCTGAAGAACATAAAAAGAACTCTGGTGCATTCTTATTCCCTTCTGCCTCACTGCACATCACATTCCTCCCTCTCTTGCCTTTCCAATAATAATGGTCTCCTGTAAACTCCTTGTATTCACCACATCTCTTCCTACCTCAGGACTTTTGCACATGCTATTTCTCTGCTTAAAACCTATTTAACACATGTTCATCATTCAGCTTTCACCTTAAAGGGCCCTCTCTGAGAGAAGGCATTCTCGACTTCTTTGACTGAGTTAAATACCTGTATTAAAGGTGCTCAAATGACCTCTTACATAGCACTTGCCACAGCTGTCGCATGTTTGTACAATTTTTAATATCCTTCCAACATTGAACTATAAATTCTTGAGGTCAGACTTAGCATCATTGAGTATTCAGCACCTAGCACATTGACACAAGTATATATGTAGTGTGTATGTGTGCATGTGTGTATAATATTTCTCAAGTATGTATTATATGCCAAGTTCTATGATAATTGATGTATGCATATAAATTTTATGTAGGTTCTTAAAATATAGTTCTCAAAATGGAAGCAGTATAGTGAAAGGCTATACACAGTTTTACCTTTTCAACATACATTGTCAATTTGTTTTCAAGAAATATTGCACCCATTTAAAATCCCAGGAGCAGCATGTAAAGGTAAGAACCTTTTTCTCTGAACTCCCTATAATATTTAAAATGGTAATCTCTCTGATTTTCATTATTTTGTTCCTGGTAACAAATAATATTTGTTTATGCTTAAGATCATTTGCATTTACTGTGTAAATTCTCAGATTTAAATTCTTAAACAACATTTTACAAACAAAAATTTATAGATTTTACAAGTTTCTACTTGGAGATCTGCAATACTTTTCAAATTTTATGTTTTCATCCAGATAAAATTATAGAAAGAAATTATACATTTACATTCTAGCTATCTGGAGAACCATCACAGAATCAAGTCTCACTACATGATTTTAGTGGTAATGTTTGCATTATGATGAAAATGGAACCACTTAACACAACTTTACTTATCAGTAATGAGAAAAGTACAAAAGTAGAATTAATAATAAAGTCATGCTTTCATACCAAGTGAAGACTAAATGATGCCGTGATGTGCTTTATGAGTGAAAATATCATTGTTAAAAAGAAAACAATTTGGGAGAACACAAAAAACTATATAAGTACTATAGTTATATTTTGAGAGGATATTTAGTTTCTGTAAAATAACATCATCTTTCATATTAAATTGTAATTATTGGCTTGGATGTTATATTTTTCTAAATAGAGATATTGTTGGCATTTAATTTAAAAATATGATTTTGTTATACAATATAATAAAACTTTTGTATTGAGTTTTATACTTTTATTTACCAACATATACTTAATTTTAATCAACATTAAGAATACTTTTTTTAAAAAAATAGCTCAGCTGTGTGAAACACAATCATTGACCACCGTAGTTTCAATTGATATCTGCAACTGGCACTTATCTAATGAATCGTGGAGAAGAAATATCTACTATTGTTAAGAAGATCATAAAACATTGCTCCAACCACCAGCACACTTTAGGAGTAAAAAGGAGTGTCATTAATAATTATGCCAGGACAATAGATTTAAACCTAATCAGCCCTATGCAGACTGTGTTGTTCAGTCAACCTAAGTACGTATTTAACTTTGTAGTAAATTTTGTCATATAACAAGCAGGTCAGGGAAAAATTTGGACTTAGCTAGTTCAGTGGTCTGGTTGCTAGGACTGGGCACAACAATTATGGGAAATGGGCTCATATGATTTGACTCACTGAATCAAAGAAAGAAGGTGTAGGAGTATCTTGTGAGACATATCTAGAAATGGGTAGAAAGCACAAAATTAGTCATTATGTATAAAACCAAGTAAGTTGAGAAAAAAGCAGGAAAAACTTCGTGTGAATTTTTTAAATAAAATTTTCTCTAAGCACAATTTGCCAAACCCTTTCATTTCCCTATAAAGAAGAATTGCACGAAGAACACCATACACTTAATCAATAATATACATTCGGTTTGGCCTTAAATGCCCTCTATGAATGACGATGCCCTCCAAATTCATATCTGTGAACCCAACTCTTCCCTGAACTCTAGAATCATATATCCAACTTCCTACTTAATGTATAGATGACATCTCAAAGTTAACATATACCATCTTAGTGGAGAGAGAGAGAGAGAGAGAGAGAGAGAGAGATGCATGAGAGAAGGAGCTTTGGTATCTCTTCTTATATGATCACTAATCCTATCATGAAGGCCCTACACTCATAACCTCATCTAACCCTACTTATCTCCCAGAGACTCCATCTGCAAATATCATTATATTGGGGTACAGAGCTTCAAAATATAGATTTGAGGGAGATAGATACAAACATTCAGTATATAACATCTGCCAAATTTTTTATATACCTTCCAACCTAAGCTGGCTTTTCTCCTAGGCCTTCTTTTAGTTAAAGACACTTCATTTACAATTGCTCATGCCAAACATTTGAAGTCATTCCTGACCCTTTTCCTTCTGAACCCCAATCTAAAAGTCTTTTTAGTTCTTACTGCAAAATAACGCCTACACTGTATTAAAATGCCCTATGAGATCTGGGGTCTGTCAAACTCTTTGATTTTTCTCATCATTTCTGGCCATACTTTCTTGATTAACAGTATTTTTTAAAAAATTTTATCCTATAACTTAAATTCCCATAATTAGCCTTATACCTGTATCTAAGCAGAAAAATAGTCATTTTTCAAATAGTTTTTCTTGTTTTCTCTAGCCATCTATCAGCTGGCCAAATTTCATCATCCTGATAGTATCATTGTGCATTGAGTTCTTCCATATTTGAAATTATATGCTTTTACTTCTTTCTTGAACTACAGCTTGACTAAATATAAAATTCTTGAATCATATTTCTGTTCTTGGATGTATATTTAACATTGCATTACTATATTCTAGTATTGAATGTTGCTATTTAGAGATCCAAGAGCAGCTTAATTTTCCTCTTCAGTAGGTAGCTTTGGTTTTTTTATTGGGATTTATTTTTAATTCTTGAAGTCTAGTAATTTTACAAATACATAACTTACTGTTAATTATTCTGTATCAATCATTGCTCAAATATAATGCAGTCTTTGGTATTCAGATTCTAGTGTATCAAATATTTTCAGTTCCAACTAGTTTATATACTTTTTCAGTTACAAGATATAAGTTCATGTTTCATCCATGGTATCTGTCTTTCATACCTATTCTTTTACTAATCTTATTCTTCATTTATTTTGTTAAATTAACTTGTCTGTCTTTCATGTTCTCAGCTGTGTTTTCAGCAGTGTTTATTTTAATTTTTGGTTATATTTTAATCATTTAGGTAAGTTGAGTCTAAAAGTTTACTTTCCTCTCTACTTTTTCCTATGTACTTACCTCCTTTGTTCTCTTTTTAAAAAACTAAATCATATTTTCAGGTAGTTTTTTGAGATCATGAATATGTCTTTTGTATACTGTCTTGTATACTAACTTTCTCCTTCTTCCTCTTTGCTTCTCTTCCTTCTTCTTCTTCCTCCTCCTCCTCCTCCTCCTCCTCTTCCTCCTCCTCCTCCTTCTTCTTCTTCTTCATTTTGCCTAACTCTCTGATTTCTTTTTTCTAATTATTACTCATCTTTGAATGTGGCCAATTCTATCTGAGTCAGCTTGTTATATAAGAAAAGACAAGGAGTGATGAAGAGGTGATTGATCAGGCAAATCTAAATATTTTGTCTCATAACCTTTATGCCAAATATTCTTCGGCTTTTGCCTTAAGGACACATCTTTACTCAATCTTTTTAGTGTTCCCGAAGGGTGGAATAATTGTTAGGATTGCTGTAAATTCTCCAACAACATTCATTTTTGTGTGATGGCTTTGCAATTAGTTATTTATTTTTAGCTTCCTGTCATCAGCAGCTACAGAGCAAGTTTCTTTCATCTCTTACCTACTCTGAGAAATGGAGGACTTTTGTTTAAAGAGATGACACATCTGTCCTAATGCTACTTAATTGTCACCCTGTGATATATACTGAATCCAGAGATACTTTCCCAGGTCATCCCACCAAAAATCTTGCTGGACCAAGTACAGGGATATTGATCAGGCCCTTTTACCTTAGAAGAATTCTGAAATTTGTACTAGATCTATAGAAATATGTTTTCTACTTGGCATTCTCTTTCAAGCTGATCCAAATTTGAAATTGCAATAGTTTGATTTGGCATTGTGGCTGTTTTCTAGTTTATTGGAAATAGAGTTTATAATTATTTGTTCTTTGCAATGCTTGACTGGTTTTAAAGAGAAGGAGGAGTAGAAATGTCTTTATTCCTCTATCCTTAATTGAAATTTGACTTGAAAGATTTATATATAAAAATATGAAGCCAGTCTTCAAGATACTCATAGTCTAGTAAGAAGAAATAATTCTTAAAGAAATGCTCTTATTTCATGTGCTATATAATGTAATATTCAATAGCTTGCTTATTATACCATCATCAGCTTTTATTATAAAATAACTTTTTTTAATTTAAATATTTTATTTTCAATTATAATTGGCACACAATATTATATTAGTTTCAGGTATACAGCATAGTGATTCGACATTTATATAACCCATGAATTGATCTAGTACCCATCTAGTACCCATCTGACACCGTACATAGTTATTATAATATTATTGACTATATTCCTTATGCTATACTTTATATCTCCATGACAACTTCGTAACTACTGGTTTGTACTCCTTCCCCTATTTTACCAACCCCCCTTGAACCCCTTCCCATATGGTAAGCCTCAAAATGTTCTCTGCATCTATGAGTTTGTTTCTGTTGTTGTTGTTGTTTATTTTGTTCTTTAGAGTCCACATGTATGTGAAATCATATGGCATTTGTCTTTATCTGATTTACTCCACTCGATCCAATACCCTTTAGGTCCATCATGAAATATCTTTTTCTCTCTCTTTACTTTCAGTCTGTGTTTGTCTTTTAATCTGAAGTGAGCGTCTTGTAGACAGCATATGTAAGGGTCTTGTTTTGTTATTCATTCAGTCACCTTATCCTTTGGTTTATTCATATTTTTTTCTTCTTAAAAGAGTCCCTCCAACATTTCCTGCAATACTGCCTTGCTGGTGATGAACTCCTTTAGCTTTTTCTTGTCTGGGAAACTCTTCATCTGTCCTTTGATTCTAAATGATAGTCTTTCTGGGTAGAGTAATGTTGGTCATAGGTCTTTGCTTTTCATTATTTTGACTATTTCTTGCCAATCTCTTCTGGCTTGCCAAGTTGAGAAATCAACTGACAGTCTATGGGAGTTCCCTTGTAGGTAACTAACTGCTTTTCTCTTGCTGCTTTTAAGATTCTCTCTTTGCATTTAATCTTTGGTCTTTTAATTCGATGTGTCTTGGTGTGGGCATCTTTGGATTCATTTTGTTTGGGACTCTCTGAGCTTCCTTGAGGTTGTATGTCTATTTCCTTCACCATGTTAGGGAAGTTTTCTGTCATTATTTCTTCAAATAGGTTTTCAATTTCTTGCTGTCTCTCTTCTTCAAATTTTGGTATCCTTATGATGTGAATGTTGTTATATGTGATGTTGTTCCAAAGTCTCCTTAAACTAACTTCATTCTTTTTATTCTTTCTGTTGCTGTTCTGTTTCAGTGTTCTCCACTACCCCATCCTCTAAATTTGATCCTCCATTTCATCCAATCTGTTGATTCCCTCTAATGTACTCTTCATCCTAGATATTGCATTCTTCATTTCTGATTGTTTTTTTTTTAATGTTTTCTCTTTGTTAAAGTTATTACTGAGTTCATCTATTCTTCTCTTAAGTTCATTGAGGATTTTTATAAGCAGTGTTTTGAACTCTGCATCTGGTAGATTGTTTGTCTCCATTTTGTTCAGTTCTTTTTCTGGAGCTTTTTTTGTTCTTTCACGTGGAACACGTTTCTTTGTCACCCCATTTTGTCTGCTTTCCTGTGTCTATATCTATGTATTAGGTAAGGCTCCTAAGTCTCCTGGTCATAGAGTGGCTTTATACAGTAGGTGTCCTGTAGGGCCCAGTGGCATGGTCTTCCCTTGTTACCTGGGAGAGGTGCTCCAAACGTGTTCCTTGTGTGGGTTATGCGTGCCCTCTTGTTGTTATTGAGCATTGGTTGTTGTTTGCACATTGATGGGAGGGATTGATCCTTGGGCTGATTAGTTGTGAGGACTGGCCAGTGAGGAGCTGACCTTTGGAGCTGGATTCACTTTAGCGGGGCTCTGGTTTCTACCCAGTCTGCCCTTCAGGTGCATCCTCCCCAGATGCAATATTGGGTAGCATTCTGGCTCTGGTGCTGGTTGAAGCAAGCAACTGGTTGTGGCAATCCAAGGGCCTCCTGGGAGGGGCCCAGCTGTAGGAGAAGTTCAGCTGTAGCTTGTGAACTTTTGGGGCCACCTGATAACAGTCACCAAGCAATTCGCAGATGATGACCACCTGTGCTGTGCCTATAGGTGCTTTGAGAGTACAACCAGGAACCAAGGCCAGCTGCTGCTAGTGCAGGGATTTGGGCTGCTCAGCAAGAGGTACAGGGCACACCAAAGCCAAATGCTGCTTCTTTGGGCATTGTGAGCCTTTGAGAGATTTTAGGATAGTCTGCAGCAAGAGCTAAGACAGGACATTTGTATATAATAAACCACTGGCAACAGCTTGGGTGGGCCTGCAAGTTTGGAGAAGCAGAGTCTCAGGGAATCACCTGGGTGGAGTGACCTGTGTTATCTAAGTTTATGGAGACTCAGATATGGTAGCCACTTGTGTCCTTACACTGGGAGCAGGGAGGGCTCAACAAAGGTACAATGGATACTGCCAGCACTTCTGTCTGGAAGAAAGCTGATCCTCCAGCCCTCGCCCTGTGTCTCCTCATATGTCCTGGCACTCCTTGAGCAGCTGCTTCATTGGTGGAGCTCAGACCAAGTGAGTCTGTCGGAGAGTAAGTCTAGGAGGGTCCTTTAAGAGAAACACCTGCAGTTCTGTCAGCCACAATCTCTGCTGGTTTTTCACGGCCAGTGATTGTGGGAACTTCTTCTCTCAGCACTGGAACCCTGGGATAGAGACCCAGTATGGGGCCAGGACCCATCGCTCCTCAGGGGGGATAGGGGCTCTGCAACCAAGATAGGTCTCCCAATTCTCAACCACCACACATGTATAGTCCATTTAGCATCTCCTCCCCTCTTACCAGTCTCAAGGTGACATCTTATATATGTCCTCAATTGTAGGATTCTGTTTAGCCAAACCCTAGGTGACTCTCAATGATGGTTGCACTATAGTTTTGTTATAATTTTTGTGTGGTCACGAAAGGAGGGGTGCACAGCATTTACCTTCTATGCCATCTTGGTTACTCTTCTAAAATAGTTTTTCGAGCAAAAATATACATTTAAGTAAAATTTATAATTTTATATTCCATTAGAGCAGCTGAAGATATGTTTCTGTTCATTAGGAATTTTGAAATTTCAAATTAAAATAATAATGTGATACTATTAAATACCCATAAGATTTGCAACATTTTTAAAGTTCAACATTACCAGGCTTTAACAAGGATATAGATCATAGGAAACTCTCATATCATTGAAGTATACATCCTAAAAAAGTATTTTTACATATGTAGAAAAGACAAAAAAAAATGTTTATTCTAGCCTTACTGATAATAGTAAAACTTTGGCAATCCACTAAATATAATTAATCAGAAAATGGATAAATAGTAGAAAATTTTAAAAATTGGCTTACTATATTTCAATTAAAATGAATGAACTGAAACTACAGGTGCTAACATGGATTCATTTAAAAAATATAAATAAGTAAAAATGAAATTTGAGGAAGGTAATTGCCATTTATACAAAATCTAAAATCTTATAAAACAATACTCATTATTTTTATCAGTGAGTTAGATCAGGAAATTACAAGCCATATTATATTCCAAGTACTAAGGATTTTGATACAAGAGATTAGAGGCATAAAAAACAGTTGAAAGGGTTGGGTCAGTATAATAAGGGAACCTACTAGAGACAATCTGAGTTGCAACAACAGAGCTGATAGTTTTCAAGAGGTTATTCAAGAAGCATTGAAAGTCTCAGGAACCGAGTGAAGGTCCTTACTATTCCAATAGGCAACACTGAGCTGGGAGACATTTGAAGTGAATGCAGTGAAAGATTAAGTGGAGAAATTATCCAAGTCAAAAAAAGAATGTGATAACACTGCAACTTCTAATGAATAGAGTTGTCAACTGAACGAACCATTATTTCAAGCACATGTGTAAACACCATAAATTGATTTGTTTGTTCACTTATCTTCTAGTCCTAATTGGAAGTGTTTTATGCCCTAAGTTTAGCCTAGTAAAAAAAGTTTTCAAATTGCCCAGATTCACTGATAAAGGAAATACAATTATCTATAGTCTGAAGGACTTTGTAACAATTACTCTACCCATAGTCATGGAGGTTCAAGATGATTTAGTTCCCTGGAAGACAAGGAGGAGAATAAACATGTAACTAAATGGGCCTGTGTGTGCACAGCAGGATTGCCACTTTGGGAAGCTGTAGACAAATACATATATCCTTAGAACAGGAAAGCTTGATGATTTCCTACTTAAAATTGATCAAAGGACCACACTGATTCACTTTTTAAAGTTTCTTGTGTGTATACATGTCCTTATTTCATCTTATGGAAAAGTAAAAAAAGAAAAAATTTAAGGAGCAGGTAGTACTCTTAGTCTGTGTGAAAATTCATTGGGCTATCCTTTTCAATCATAGAATAATTTTTACATTTTTATATCACAGGTTAATTAATCCTAACTTTGTCTTCCGTCCTATATCTGGTCTTCATAATTTTTATCACAACTCCTTCACAATATTTTTATCTTGGGTTCTGACATCAATTAATTTTTTTTAAAAAAATGATAATAATCCATTTCCTATAACTTTGAAAACATTTAAAATAATTTTATATTTTAAACTTTTAACATGCTTAAAAACAAACAGGTAACATGTCTATGATATTAATATGTACTTTCATCTATAAGTATATTTCTATAAAATATCTAAGTATGTTTTATAAGTATCTTCTAAAGATACTTCTATAATTATCTTTGTACTCTAACATAAGAACTTACTCATTACATAAGAAGACAAATGAGTAAATTGCAACACAGTGTTTAGAAATGAAAATGTAGCAGTGTTATAACTTGTTTTGTACTAGTGTGAATGTTCAAATAGATTATGGTATCAAAAAAAGTTCGAAAGAAGTCAGTCATGTAAGTACCAAGATGGGTTGGAAACCAGTAATCTTTGGTAGAATGCAAGAGGAACAAATCATCAAAATGGCTTTAGCTACAGATGCCAATAGAAGAGCAAGTGACTGGAAAACAGTGAAAGAGAGTTTCTTACTGATTTCCAACAATAAATTATGCCAATTTTTCTTTGATCAGACAAAAAAAAAATGTCACAGAAACTATGGGACTAAACAGTTGCCATATTTTTTCAAAAGTTTGTGGTTGTAGTTTGTAGCACATGAGAAGCAGACAGAAGAAAAAAATATTTTTCTTAGAGTTGACAGCATTTGGAGAGATTAAGAGAAGCAAACTAGTTTTGGTAAATTGCACAGCTCACGATAACTAATCCAGAATTTACAGTTTATAAACTGTTCCACATTAAATTATTTCTAAACAAACTGCTTGAACATAGACACTCAACTAGAAAAAATTTAGTATGTGTGTTTATTTATTCAAAAGTGGGTTCTTCCCCTTCATTGGAAAAAAGTAATAATAAAATAACAACAACAGAAAATCCCAAAGTGAAAACTGTTTTTTCATAATTAATAAAGAGATTTTAGACCAAGCTGGACTAAACAGATTGACATGAGACAAATATAATTTAAGAGTACAAGCTTAAGCCCAGGAACCTTAAAACTGGGCACGTCCAACTTCAAAAACATTTTAGCTGCTCAATGTTCTCATATAGTTTCTGTATTCCCCAGAAATTAGACAAAAGGAGATAAGTAAAATATTCACTTAATAATAGCAAGTTATACATAAGGCAATTAAGCATAAATATTATATTGCCTTTTGATATTCAAACTGGTCTCTCTACCTGTTATGAAGATATAGAGAAATCATGAGATAAGCTCAGGAAATACATTTAACGTGACTCTTTGAACTGTGGTCTAAGAATAAAATTCAAAAACCGTTTTGTTCCCACCACACTGTCCTCTGCAACGTTATAAAAAATGAAACATGGGGACTCCTTAAGTTAGATGACGTATGTGATTCTTTAGGTCTATAGCTTCTACAGTGCCCATGGGTCAGAGAAGCTGAGAGAAGGCTGATGAGGTCAGTTCTGAAGTAAATACACAACTGACCAGAACAATAGTGGTTGCTCCGGAAACAATTCTGACCCACAGAACACTTTAGTGCAAATCAGATAGAATATCTACTTTTTCAATTAGAGAAGTGTATTATGGAGTCATGAAAGCTTAAAGTTATCTGAGCTAACTGTGATTCTAAGTTATTTTTTCTACTTATATTTTAATTGTAGTTTATGTACCTTAATTTTTCCCATAGTGTGTAATAAGTTGAATAATATTTATTCATTTTTTTCAATAAATATTTATTGCGTGCCTACTACATGTGCAGCACTCTTTTGGGTATAGAAGTATAACAGCAAACACATTTTCTCTAATGAGAGAAGAAAAACAAAAAAAACCAAATAAATAATCAACATAATTTCAGAGAGTGGTAAATAGTGTTGAGGCAATAATGGAATAGAGAGCACTTGGGGATTGGGGCGAAACAGTTAAGATACGATTGTCAGGTAAGTCTTCTGAAAAGAGGTAACATTAGAATTGAATTCTGACCAAAGGAAAGAGGCCAGCCACACAAAGATATGAGGCAAGAGTATTTCATGTAGAGATGATGGAATGTGCCAAGGCCCTGAGGCAGGACTAAGACTACTGTGATGCAGGAAGATAAAGAAGGCCGGTGTTTCTGGAGCACAGTAAGCTTGAAGGATGTAGTATGAAATAAGATTAAAGATATAAACAAATCGTATAGAATCTTAAGACTATACTATATGAAAATAGAAGCCATTGAGGGGAGCAATAGCATTTCTTACTGACTGTTGTGTAAAGAGTGAACTGGGAAAGCAAGAATAGAATCAGAGGACAAGTTGGGGACCTTTGTAGTAGTTCACATGAGAGAAGAATACACTCAGTCAACAGTGAGGATAGAGATGAAGAGAAGGGGACACATTTGTGATACATATATCTTGAAGGTATAATCCTAAAGCTTCATTTGTGTATAAAATGTAATGATTTGAGATAAAAGAGGAATTAGGATTACATCAAACTCTGATTTCTATGAATTACTCATAGAAAAGATAAGAGGACTAAAACTGGGGACAAAGGGTGAAAACTGACATTTCTGTTTTGGATAAGTTAGGTTTAATATTTTATTGGGCATCCATGTAGTGGATATCAATTAGGTAAATATAGGGGTATAGCATCAAGATCTGGGGTGGTGGGGTTGTCATTAGCAATGCAGGTATTATTTAAAACTGTTGAACAAAATAAGATCACCCAGAATGGTGATTAAAAAAAAAAAAAAAGATAAGGACTAAGACTGAAGCTTGAACATGAGAACATTTAGAAATTAAAAAATATAGTCCAACAGAAGAGTTTGAGAAGGAACAACTAGTGACAGCGATAGAAAAGAAAAATCAAGACATTTTGATATTAGCCAATTATATGCCTTTCTTTTCAAAATAAATCCAGACTCTCACCACATCTCAATATATGCATTGCTTATACCTTTGAGCCTCTTCGATCTCTTCCCTGAATTGGTAGAATAGCTTCCTGCTTCCACTCCTTTTCCTCAAGAAGCCTGATGATCCCATAAATTTGTAGGGTTAATGATGTCACACCTCTGCTCAAAACCTTGCTTTGGGTCCCTATCTACTCTGGAGTTAAAGTCAACCCCTTTCCATGACCACTAGGCCTTTGACAGTATGCACCATTATTTTTTGATCCCATCTTTTTTCCTTACCCATTCTTCCTGTGCCACATTGGCCTCATCAATATCCCCCAAGCACAGCTGGTTCTCTCCCACTTAAGTGCTTTGCACTGGCTGCTCCCTCTGCCTGGAATGTTCTTCCCCCATAAGTTATGTTTTCTCACCTCTTTCAGGTTCTCTGTTCACATATCACCCTTGTAGTGAGATATCGCCTGAACATTCTGTTTAAAATGGCAAACCCCATCCCAACTCTCCTTAATTTGCTTCCCTGTTTTATTCTTCTGTAGCATGTAGCAGTATCTGATGCACTACACATTGTATTCATTTATTTACGATATAGCTGCTCATGTTCCTCATGAGAGCACAATTTTTGTTGTTGTTTGTTTGTTTTGTACCTAGAAAAGTTCCTGGCACACAAGCATTCAATAAATATTAGATAAATAGAACCCAAGAAATGAAAGTACTACAGAAAGAAAGGATTCAACTCTGTTGAATACTACTGAGAAATTGGTTAAGACGCTGCCATCTTATTTGGCAAGATAGGGGCCGTTGATGACCTTGACTGAAGCTATTATGCGAAGTGGTAGATGGAAGCCCAAGTGGAAATCATTGATGAGAAACCAGACGTGAAGAAGAGAATAATCTAAACTTACACAACTTTTCTGTGTAGTTTTGTTTTAAAAGACAATAGGGAAGTAAGCTGTAGCTGGAGAGGTATTGGACAATATGTATGTTTTCTGGTAGGAAGGCCAAGGAGAGAAGAGCAGTTGATGATGCAGAAAAGCATATTGGCAGAAACAAAATCCTTAATTTTGCAAACAGAAATGGGATCCAAAGTATCATCTCAGGAAAACATGTATACATCTTCCATTGGAAAAAGAGCATCTATTCAGTTATTTTTAAGCCTTTTCTTGTAAAGGCACTATAATTGTGTGTATGTACATATGTATGTGTGTGTATTCTTCATACCAGATACTTTGAAGGAGGGAGATAATAAATATAGTAATTTGGTAAAGATAAGTTTTGGAGTCAGACATTTCAAATCTTGTCAATATCACTCACTTTAGATATATTAACCTAGATAAGTTATTTAACTTCTCTAAGCCTCAGTTTCTTCATGGTAACATAGAGATGAAAATATTTACCTCATGGAATTATAATAAAATGGATATGTATATCAAATTTAGCACAATGCTTACCTCAATAAATGGTAGTTTTCAATATTGTTATCTTTTCATTATTTTAAATATTGCTTAAATTTATTCTATATGATGAAGATAATACCTACTCATGAGTTTTTAATGAGGATTAAATTATCACTTTATAAATAGTGATGCTAGTACAAAGGTAAAATATCAACACCAAATCTCAGGGAGAGTCATTAAAACAAAAATAAAAACCATGCCATCTCTAAGAAACTACTTTGGGTCTCATTCTTCTAGACTCAGAGACATAATGATTTCATCCCAGATTAGAAAGTTCAGGAGTGAATATTACACAACTATAAGTAATATGTACAAAATGCAGAATTTAATTATTGGGACTGAAATATTTGAAAGACACTTTTCATTAAGTTCATCAGAGCTAACACTTCAGTGTTTCCCAAACATTATCATGCTGCATTTTCTGACTCTTAATAATTAGGAAATTATTTAATCCTTGGTGTTTTCACAGCTCTGTTTTTATTGTATCTTCAGAGAAAGCCTGTTTTGAACATAACTTTAAAGAGAAAAACAACAATCAACTATCAGTGTCTAAAACAAAAAGTAGAAAGTGCTTTAATGTTTATCATTTAAAATATCTCATTCTATTTACCCTTATACTTGCAATCCTTACAGACATTTTTCATCGAAAATTGGTAAAATTCTGAAGAACTTGGCATATATCGCTGTGGTGCCATTCTTTCATTTACCTCTCTTTCTCAAATAGGCATCTTCTAGGGTTTAACTTTTTATGTCAGTTAATAAATTTCATTTACTAAAAGTTAGTATTTGAATATCAATATCCTGAATTTAGAGTTCTTAGAAAGAAAAACAATATAATCCTTATTATTATGGGGTATAAAATTTATTGGGGAGATATCAAATCTTTTATAAAAATTTGATATACGAAATATTAAGGGCGATACAAGTTGCCAACTATTATATTGTATGCTAAAAGAAAATACACTCAGGTCGTGATGAGAGACATGAGGATAATCCTGCACCTACTTAGCATCTGTATGCTGACAGTACCCAAATTCATATCTATAGCCTATACGGCGATCAACTCATCCCTGTTTTCACAGGACTTTTCTGATTTTAGCAATGAAAGTCAGCAAGAAACCTCATGGTTCAGGCAAACAGGAAGATTGGTTACCCTGATAGCTTGCTGTGTCTCTTGAGTTTCAACTGGCCATCTCCACATTACAGCCAGCCCACAGATGTATTGTTCTCTAGAGGACCAAAAACAAATTTATCTTTACTTCCTGCAAAACTGTTCTACTTATGTTACCTACCTCAGTAAATTCTACCACAATCCTTCCTGAAGATCATGTCAGACACCAAGTCTTTATTCTTAACTTCTTTCTTTCTCTATCTCATGCCTCATCTAATCTTTCCTGTTAGTTTCATCTTCTAAAGACACAAATCCTTCTCCTTCCAAATTCTTCCTTGGTCTATCCTTAGGTATCTACATTGACATCAAAGTTCCTAACTGAGTTCCTTGCCTCATTCTTGTTCCACGTAATCTATTTCTATCCTGAACTCAGAGCAGTTATTTTCTAAATCGTTAGTTCCATCATTTTACTTCTATAATAAACACTTTTCAGTGTTCCCCCTCTTTTCTAATCGAATGAAATCCACACTCTTTAACATGAAGTATATTATATTTCTTTGTTCCTTGGTTCACGAAGTCATTTTGACACTGGAACATTTTAAGCCAGTCAAAAATTAACTCCGACACATTTCTAAATGTTTACAATGAGAATAAATAACTCTAAGGCAATTCCTCAGAAGCAACTTCTCTCTAAAATGATCTAGAAAGAATAATGCATAATACAATAAAAACTTAGGTAATAGAAAAATGCCATATGATTTCACTTATACTTGGAATCTAAAGAACAAAATAGATGAACAAAAAACAGAAATAGACTTATAGATATAGAGAACAAACTGATGGTTGTCAGAGGGGAGGGGGCGTTGAGTGGTTGGGAGAAAAAGAGGGGCTTGGAAAATACAAATTGGTAGTTACATGAGGATGTAAAATACAGCATAGAGCATATAGTCAGTAGTATTTCAACAACTATGTATAGCTCCAGGTGGGTACTAGACTAATTGGAGGATGTGGGCCCCAGGCCTGGCTATGATCCAGGCTCATGGCTAGTAATTGGACCCTGGATTTAGAATATTACATTAATGTAGTAGGGCGTCTGCACCCAGCTTATGTAAGCATGATTCAGCTTATTGTATCACACATGTGTGACATAAATGGAGCCCATGCAGTCCCTTAGTACAGAAGCACATTCCCCGCAATAGAAGCATGCTCCCCGCAAAAAAGGTGGTACCTGCCGGTTCATTTTCATATCATTACCTTGAGCGTTCTTCCAACTGGATGTCTCACCATCGAACCTCCCCTGCTCAATCAACTCGGCGCTGACACCTGGTGTAGTTGGCAGGATAAGGTGAGTACAGCCCAAGTGCTCTGGATGGTCTCTGGGTGGAGGAAACCCTAGTGGAGAACATGTGGCCCCCTGCCTCCCAGTGATATCGGGATGCCGCATATCTGGCTACATGGATGCCCCGGATGATTGATAATAGAGTGAAGCCGTGTCTGGAGGAAGCTCTGGAGATGTTGGAGCTGAATGTCCCTACCGCTGTGTAGGAGGCAGTGAGTCAGGTGGCCTAGATGTTCCTGGCAGTGCTGCAGCAGGCCAGCCTGGAGGTTCAGGGTCAGGCTCAGGAGGTGCAGCAGCTATAACACCAGGAAGAATTGCTGGAAAGGATGCTGGCGGCAGCAGATAGCATGCTGCAGGGCCCTGATAAGTTGCTGCCTCCTGGTCTGGAAACCCACCGGCGACACCCGTGGCAAGCCCAGCCAGTGCTATGGCAACAATTTGAAGTGAAACAACTATTGGCGGTGGGGGCAGGGGGAGGGGGAGCAAGCCTGCGGCAACCCCCAGGTTAAAAAGCATACTACATTGATCCAGTACACCTCCGCCCAACTCTGGGACCTGGTGAAACAGGTACCGCAGAGAGCCAGGGAGTCAGTTCTGGGGTGGCTGCTGTGGCTGTGGGATGATGGGGCTGAAGGGACTGAGTTATCTCCAGAGGAGATGGCTCAGCTGGCCTCTGTACCAGTGATATTCTCTCTCCGGCAGTGCCTCCAGAATATGGCATGTATGACATCGAGGCGCAGGTGATCACTTCCTGATTAACTGGCTTAAATCAGCTGCAAGGACAGTGTGAGCTGACTGGGGGAGCTGCCAGAGACAGTGAGCAGATGGACCACGTACTTAGATCTGGTCCAGATAACTCAGGAAATGGGCATGCGACAGATAATGTTTCACTCCCAGTACACTAGCCCCGATGAGGAGATATTTACAACCTATATGAAAGACTTGATCTTGACCTTTGGCCCCATTGATACATTTGACACCATGGTGGCAATGCTGGCCCCTTATGTGGATAGGTGGATTCACGAGGTGATGTCCTCTATGGTTAGATTGGGGGGGTGTGGAAGTGAAACGCAAGGAGCATTCCACCCAAGTGCACGTAGGACCGCCCCCTATACTCCCAGACTGGCCACTGCACCCATGGATGTGTGGCTGAAAAGGGGGAGTGGAGCAGCCCTCAGCCTGTTTGACCGTGAAATTGAGCCGCAGGCAGATGAGGTTTGATCTCGTGGCAGGGGTCACTGTAGGAAACATTGAGCAGCAACCTAATGAAGTGCTGCTGGCACGGTGGAATCAGCTGCGCCCTGACCAGCAATTCACTCCTATTCCCGGGGAAAGCCACAACCCAGGAAGTGAGGCTGGCTGACTATTTCTCTGATTAGGGATTTCATGGTGACACCCAGTTGGCAGGGAAACCAGATGACCTGAACTACGGGAGCTGAATGAGGTTACATTGTCCCTTCATGCAGCCATACCGAATGTCATGAATATTATGGACCATTTGTTACATGAACTTGCACGATACCAGTATGTGGTAGACTTGCCAATTTCTCTATTGCCATAGCCCCAGAAAGTCAAGAACAGGTTGCCTTCACCTGGGAAAGGTGACAGTGGACATTCCTCATCCTTCCCGAGGGCTATCTGCACAGCCCTATCTTGTGCCATTGTATCACGGCTCAAGATTTAGCCACATGGAAACAACTATTCGCAGTGCACTTATATCATTACACTGATGAAATAATACTAACCTCTGATTCTCTTACAGAACTAGAAGCGGCAGCAACCAGCCTGTGAGAAGATCTCGTCACCTAGAGTTGGGCAATAAATGAAGACAAGGTCCAGGGACCTGGGTTCTCTGTCAAATTCTTGAGAGTTGTCTGGTTGGATAAGACAAAGGTAATGCCAGAGGCAGTGATTGATAAGATATAGGCATATACCCCTGACCCGAGACTGTGAGGCAGCTCCAAACCTATTTGGGACTGGTGGAATTTTGGAGTGTTCCTTCCTCGCTTGGCCTCCATAATGTGATACCTGCACCATCTAGTGCAATGGGGTGCCCAGTGGGATTGGAACCCCAAGATAGAAGAGGTCTTTAAGGCTACCAAGCAATCTGTAGCACAAGCCCAAACTCTACGTGTTGCAGATCCAGCCCTCCTTTCCTGCTTATGGTGCAGGTAGATGATGCAGGGTTTGGATGGGGCTTGTGGCAGAAGCGTGGTTCCCAGAAGGTTCCAATAGGCTGCTGGTCCCAATCGTGGAAAGACACGGATGTATTCTCTGATAGAGAAGCAACTAGCTGCCATATATGCAGCCCTTCTGGACAACGAGGCCATCACTGGCCCTAATCCCATAACCGTGCAGTCCACATACCCCATGGAGTGATGACTGTGGTCCTGGGTAAAGACTCCCAGTAGAAGAATCACACAAACTCCTATACTGACTAAGTGAGGGGCATACCTGGAGCTGTGGGTGCAGTTCTCTGCGAGCCCACTGTCGGGTCAACTGCAGTCCCTATTGGGACCAGTGCAGTTTCAAGCAGAGCTCCTGGTGGAGCCTGCTGAGATGGGAGACAAACTGAGTCTTTATGTAGAGTGTTGGGCCCCCATCCTTGAAAATGCCTGGTACACAGACAGCTTGTACTGCAGGCAGCCCTTGACCTGGGTTGCCATGGCATTGCAGTCTTCCACAGAAAACTTTTCGTATGAAACTGGTGCTGGGCAGTCCAGGCAATGGGCTGAGTTTTGCATTGTGAGGTTGATTCTCATGAATGAAACTGGTCCAGTGCACATCTGCACTGACAGCTGGGCTTTGTATAGAGATCTAACTCTGTGGCTGCCTTTGTGGACTGCCCAGGAGTGGATGATAGGTCACCTCTCCCTATGGGGCTAGGGTTGTGGGAAGACCTCTGGAAGTGGGATCTTCAGCAGGGGACCACGATATACCATGTCCCAGGCCATTGGCCATTACAGGCCCTGGGCAATGATGCAGCCAATGTGCTGTCACAAGTTTGCTCTGCCTGTGTACCGCCGATTCTGGTGGCCATTGGCCCTTGGCTCCACTGAAAACTGGAGCATGTAGGGGCCCATACCATGGAACAGGTACTGAAGCAATGGGGGCTATCACTGACCTGGACACAAGCACAAGTAGCCATGTCACAATGCCCCTGGTGTGTTGAGCAGCACCCAGAGACTCCTGGTTAAGAGTTCCCTGGGTGTGGTGTCCCACAGGGCTAAGTCACTCCAGGAATGGCAAGTGGATTATGGGCCCAAGGTAGCGCTGCAACCCTGTAGCGGTGGAGTATGGGCCCCAGGCCTGGCTCTGATCCAGACTCATGGCTAGGAATAGGACTCCGGATTTAGAATGTTACGTTAATGTAATAGGGTGCCTGAACCCAGCTCATGTAAGCATGATTCAGCTTATTATATCACACATGTGTGGCAGAATGCCACTATTGTTCTCTGACATAGGTGGAGCCCATGCAGTCCCCTAGTGCAGATATGCACACTTCCTGCAATAAAGTAGGTGCCTGCCGTTCCATTCTGATGTGGCCCCTCCTGCGTTCTTCCAGCTGGGCATCTCACCACCGAAAACTTCCCTTCTTGATTAGCTTGGTGCTGACAAGAGATAACTGATAAATTGTATAAATGTCTAACCACTATGCTATACACTTGAAACTAATATAAACTAATACTGAATGTGAACTGTGACTGAAAATAATTTATTGATTAATTTTACAAAACCTTAGTAAAATTTTTTAAAATTAGAAAATAAAATTAGAATTATGACTTTGGAGATCTTAATTTTTATTTTCCATATTGTTAGTGTTGTAGGGGATTTAGAGGAAATCCCCCACCTATAAGAAACTTCACCCTTTACTACCCATGGTACATTAAAATGACTTTGCTTCAAGAATAATATGGAAATATTGCGTATGGCTTATGAACTGTTGTTTGTTCAGATCACAAAGCTGGAAGTTATATATATTTAAAATACATTTACTTTTTTGTTCTCTTCTGTAGATCATCTAAGATGTGTCAAAGAGTGTATTAGAAAAGAACTTAAAGATTAATGTGGGGGCTGAAAGCATATCTTCCAAATTTATCTTCCACACGAAGAACAAAAGGTCTTTCAAGTCAGGGGCTGGGATGGCTTGAGTCCTACTCACAGAGCAGATGCCTCTCTGCTATAAGTCTGAGAGCTGTGACTTCTCATGTCATACCGAAGCATCCCAAGACTGACAGTTTTTACTTTATAGTTCTGTGGTAAATGGCAACTAGCTGATATGCCCAATGTTTCAGAACAGCCTGAACCTGTTCCCCATCCTAAATATATCTTCCTCCACAAAAACTAGATAGAACTTAGAAACAGAATGAGCCAGTCAACTATACTACTTTCTTTTTTCTGTTTTCTGTTTCCCATTTGCTCTCTAAGTGGAAAGAGACAAGAAGAAACAGATACAAAAAAAGTAGTTTAGAGATGCCTTGGATATTCCTAGCTAAGAATTAAAATTAAAGAACGTTGATCAAGGCTTTGAAATTCACACCAAATATATGTATAAAATGGATACATTTTAAGTGAGGTATGATGTCAGGGTTTTATTGTTGCTCAAGAAAAACTCTGAGTCCATGTGAATCGAGCTAAGACTTATGAAAATTTTTATTAATAAAATATTCTTAGTTAAAATATTAAAATACTCAGTACATAAAAGTTTCACAAGAACTGAGTAAATACATATCCCCATGAGTTTTATAAAGGATATTTGATGTCTTCTAATAGCTTGAAACATTGTCAGTTAACGAAAATCTTAAAAAGCAGATAAATTATATTTTACTTTTGTAGGTCTCATGACAGGGTTTTGATAATCAACAACAACCCATTTATATTATGAGTCAGGGTAGGCCTATATTACAAATCAGTATATTGAGTAATTTTTGTACATCAGCCAAAAATTATGAAAATAAATTCCTTCTCAGCTGAAAGATATAGCTGCTCTGAAAGATATAATCATCTGTATGTTTTCAACTGACTTTTGAGGTGAAAAGTTCAAAAAGCAACCCTGAAAAATTGACGGTGAACTTATTAATTTTTGCTATATATAACAGTTCACCCCAAAATTTAAAAGATTAAAATAATCATTTGCTTCATAATTCTATGGGTCATTAATTTAGCCGCTCAGATGGGCATTTCTTTTTTTTTTTTTATCTTAGAAGCTCTCAAGCAACTGAGGTCAGTGGTGGGTCAGCTGGTGGCTGAATCTGGTTGGTGGGAGTTGCTCAGCTGGGACAGACACCTGCTTCTTGTGGTCTCTGATTATTCGGTTGGCAGATGTGGGCTTTTCCACATGGAGTCTCAGGGTTCTAAAAAGCAATAAGAAAGTGCAAGCCCCAGTGAACCATAACTTTTCAAGTCTTTACTCATGTTTCATTTGCTGCATCCCATTGACAAATGGAATCACAGAGCCAAATACAGATTCAAGAATGGAGAGATAGATCCCACCTACTATGAAAGACAGAGCTGGAAAATAGTGCCACTGTTTTTTTGTTTGTTTGTTTTTAGTCTACTATGCTAAGTTTTATTTAAACAAAGCAGGATAAAAATATGATATATGTAAGACACTCTATATAAAACAAAAGAAATAAATAAGATATCTTTATTCTCAGGAAGCCTGCAAACTAAGGGAAGAGATGCAGACAAAAATATCTAGTCGCAGTGCAGTAAGCTCCCGTCCCTCTCCCGCCACCGCTCCCCCGCCCAAGCTATGTTTTGAAGAAGCTGAAAGCCTCACTTAGTTTGACTATGGCAATCAGAGAAATTTTCATGAATGAAATAACAAATGTGGTAGACCTAAAGAGATGACTTTTTAGGTAAAGTGATAAAAAAAAAGATACTTTAGACTGAGGATATTAATCGAGAGAATCATACAGAGATGCGGATGTATATGCGGTGATTAGTGAAATTATATTTCCGATAATTTTTTAACCCTTCACCGGGCAAATTTATTTTCTATCTGTACCAGCTAAGAATGTATTTGATTGCAAGTAAGATGATTCTTCTAGTGGCTTAAACAAATAAAGATTTCTTTTACCCCCAAATCTGGAGACAGGTTGTTTAAAGATTTTTTCTGTTCTGCTTACCATTCTTCAGCATATTAACTTTCTTTTTCAAGTTTGTTGTCTCACGATTGAAGGTGGCTGTGATACCTCTAGGCATTGTCTATATTCAAGTCAGAAAGGAGATAGATAAAGGTTTGCCAATATAAGGGAAGAAGTTTTCCACTTCTTCCGGGATCTCTGGCTGGGTCTAAAAATTAAACTGACAAAGCAGATTAATAAGAGAAAAACATGCACATTTACTTAATGTAAATTTTATGTGATACAGGAGCCTTCACAAGAAAATGAAGACCTGAAGAAACAGTTAAACCTGAATGTTTTTATGTTAGCTTTGATACAAAGAGTAGACGGTTGTGTGGAAATAAAATAAGTCATAGAGTATGAAGTAAGGGTAGTAAACTGGCAGAAAATTTTGCAAGGCTAGTTTGCTGGGATTCTTTTCAGCATCCCTTTGTCTTCACAGATAACGATGATGCTCCTTTCTTGTGAATATAGAGAGAGCATCTCTCTCTCTCTCTCTCTCATGAGGGTTTTATGACCTGCTTCAGGGAAGGTCGGTGGGGAGAAGGTCAGAGTGACCTTTCTTCTTCTATTGTTTTCTCAAAGCTCCAGCTTAAAATATTCAATGTGCCAAGATGTAATATTTTGGTGTAGTGTGTCCTGAATCTCATCACCAGCCTAATCTGTACTCTTATATCAGGAAAGGAACAGCTTTCTCCAAACTTCCCCAATCGATTCTACTTATCTCATTGGCTAGCACTAGGTACCATGGACTCCTCGTAGCCACACAGAAAGCTGGAAATTAGAGAACAAATTTTTTACATTTGGCTTTAAACAATGACTGATCATCTCCTAAGCTTGGAAAATGGCTGTCCTCAAGCACAATACAAACAGATTCTGTCAGGGATAAAAAAAGGGAAAGTATTCTCTGACATATCATCTCGTAATATACTTAGTCCTCTCTCTATGCCTATATCTATGTTATTTCTCTAGAATGAAATGCCTTTTCTTATCTTTCTCACTCTTCAAAGATGGACCAAAGTACCAATTCCTTTGCAAGGCCTGCTTAAGTAGTTTCTTCCTAATGGACTGGTACTCTTTCTGACATGTAAAGTTGCCATTAATTATATTTTGGCTTCAATTGCTTGCTATTCATTGGTGTATAAAATATATTTCCTCAATATGTATATATCGATACTGTAAATTATACTTTTATATTCTCTTTAATGCCCAGAATAGTACTGGGCACATACAATATATGTCAATTAATAAAAAATAATTGGTTGTTGATCCATTACAGTTTTGCTTCATGAAGATTTATATTCTTAAAGTTGGTTAACCCATCCTTCCTCCATTTTCTTTATGCAATAACAAAGTTCATTGAAAAAAGGAGCTTTAATCAGTGTAGCAGATATTTATTGTTCATTCCATATTTTTAAGCACAGTAAAGCCGCCTTTCTCCCACTCAGGTTTGGATGATACTCTCTTCCCCTTCCCTGATTCCTAGGAGAGCACAGATCCAAGACATGGACAGTCATCACTTGGCCTCAATTAGTGATGCAGCAATGGGCACCTGGCCCGAGCCAGAGTCCAACAAGTTTCATTTAGGATTTTTTTAAATCAAAATATTAGGAATTGAAACTAGTGGGATATAGGCCTAAAACTGTTTCTTCCATGGAAGAATTTATGCCTTCAGGAACTAAAATTTTATTTTATTTTTTCAATTTGTTTCATTTTTTTTTATAATCTTTTTGTATTACTATTCTTAGCAAACAAGAATAAATCCAATGCAGAGGAGTGCAGAGCCTAGGAAGGAAAAGAAAAAAATTGAGTTCAGACAATACCATTTTAATTCCAGCACCTAGTCATCCCTGAAGTCTAAATATTTCAATTAGGCAATAAATTTTCTTTTGACAACTAATTCCCATTTGACAATAAATCCCCATTTTGGCTTAAGCCACTTTTAGTTGGATTTCTATCACTTGCAACTGACCATGACAGTTAGATTGATGCCTTCCCTCCTTCATTGCAAAGTATCTCATTGGTACTGACAACTCAGCTTCAGCTGATAGGATAAAAGCAGTATTGATCTCAGAGTCAAAAACCTACTCTGGTTTTGGCTCTGCGACTTTCTAGCTTTGTGGACTTAGACCAACGTGTTGGATTTTGTGTTGTCTACTTGGCACTATCACACTCATTTAAGGATGAGAACTACATTTTCCAGAAGTCCTTTTCCCTGCATGGTTCTGAGTTAGAGTTGACCAAGAAATAAATTTGCATGGGATTTGGAAGGTAGAAGTGAAGAAAAAGTCATTACTTTTGAAAGGCCATGGCAGTCAGATACTCTAAGGGACAGGTAGAAAGGTCCCCAGTAGGTCCAAGCTTGTCATTGTTCATTTCCTGTTCCAAGTGTAGCTATTCTTTTTGACTGGTGACCCTACTAACCCACCATGACCATAAGCCCACCATTACATGCTTGGCTGTGAGATTACAGAAGCGACATATTCCCCGGAGAGGACCATTTCCACAGACACTACCACAAGCTCACTGATCATAGTACAACTTTAGCTCCAGGTGAACACAGCTTCTCAAATTTCCCTGTAAGCTCTTACTTGTCCTCCTGGACCAGTATTTCATTTGGACCTGGTTATTAACTGTATCTTTGGATTCTACTCCCCGCTTCTATACCTGCACTTAAATAGCACCCCGCCCCCCACACACACATTCATAAAAGGTCTAATTTCTACACTAAATCTCTTATTCCCAAGCACTTGTAGTGGTTGTTTTCTTTATGGACCCTGTCTAATAAGGCCAGTTACTTACTCTCTCAAACCTTAGTTTCTTTGCCTATAAGAGTGGGTGTTCTGCCTGACTCACACAGCTGTAGTGAGAATTAAGTGGTAATGGGCCTGGTGTGGAAACTGTAAATGTATGGCATTATTGCAGCTTGCTTGTTGGTCCTCAGAAGAAAATGCCTTGGCTTCAGTATACAGGACTTTACTAACTTTCTTTCTTGTAAAAACAAACTCTCAAAAGAAAAAAAAAAAAAAAAAGTAGTTTATAGTCTTAAGACAAGTAAGCCTTAAAAGCAAAAAAAAAAAAGGCAACTGCAGTTGAAATTCTCTCAAGAGTGTGCCTATGTCTTGATCCTTTAATTTTTTTCTCCTTTCATTCCTAGAATGAATATTGAGATTTCCTTATTAATCACTGATTAACATTAAAATATACCTTTCCCTTATTATTCTCAACTAGATCCCACAAGTCTGCCCCCTTTCATTTCATGCTTTTTTTGACTCTATGCTTATTTCTTTACATGGAAGTTACCAAAAGAATAAATTGTCAAAAACTTAAATCAGATAAATAGCTAATTACCATGTTTTTAGAGATGTATTTATAGACTCTTTTTGTTCTTTTTATCTATTTAACATCCCCTTATATAGTTAATTGAAGATTACATATATATATTTAAAGCTACTTCTTTGTTTTATTTCGAAAATATGAAATCAAATGGAATGCATTTTATTTCACCGATATTTTTTAATGTATAATAAAATAAAATATATATCTACTCCTCTCTTTTATTTCTTAATGAGAACTCTTTCATTAGTTGGAAAATCGTAAACTAAACTGAACACTAGTGCTATATAGAGAGATATATTTTAACTTGAGCTTTTCGCTCAGGATTGAGAATTGCTGTTCTGATGCAAGCACCTCTTTTTATTTGTAATAAAGTATAAAATGGGCATTCTACAGTGAATGCTCCCTTCCTACACAGTGATTTCCATCAATGTATAATTAAAAGTGGATTTCCTTTTCCATTTTGGTTGGTGGGAGGGAGGAGCTGGTAAACCTGGTTAAAGAAGGGAGAACAAAGAGAACTTTCATGAGTTCCCCTGAAAACAGTCTATCAGTTACAATTCCTAGTCTTCGAATAGCTGCACCATTCTAAAGAAGTTCTGGAATAAAAAAAGTCAAGCAGGGGGTCCAAGGAAAATTCAACCCGCATGCCAACTAAGGGAAAGAAAGAAAAAGGCAAGGGGAAAAACCCTATCTTTTGTTGTAAAAAGAACTAATGAAGCTGCTGTTAGAACTGTCCACAGTGATACAACAAGGCTGTACACCCACACGCATTGTTGAAGTGCCAGTCATCTCCCGTAACAGGAAAGGAAACTTAAAAGGAGGTGGTGGCACACACTGCTTTTGGAGTTTAACTTGGGAAATCTCTGTAAGGACATGCTTTGGCTGGTGTCAGCTCCCAGAAGTTAGTGCAAAAATGCGTAAGGTTATCTACTTTTGTCTTAAAGAAGAGATGGACTGGTGGGGGGTAAAATCCCATTGTCATTATAAATTGCTAATTAAATAATTATCAATTAGTTGGCAGACAGAACTCATTCCAGTGTATTCCTTAGAGAGCCGGCGATAAAGAAAAACAGTAATTTTGTTATTTTTCCCCTACAAAATATTCTTGCCTAAAGGTGCTAAATAGAGATAACGTAATATACTCTATGTTAGATGCTTCACATAGGCTATTATACATTATTGATCAAAGATAAACACCAGTTATAGCAAGCAAACATGAATTTCCATTAATTTCATGGTATTAACTAATCAACTGAGTCCTTTTTCAATAAACAAGGCAATATACTATTTATTTTCCAGTAAAGAAAAAATCCTAACACTAAATTTTCTAAAATGTATAGAAAGTGTTTTGATAAACAAAATGTCCACCAATTTTATTTTTGAAAGCTCAGAATATGTCTGCATTTTTAATTGCAAAACAGTTTTATTTAAAACATCTAGGTATAGTCATTCACTAATATTACATAGATATTTAAAAACATAGATATTTAAAATATAATTAGGACAAAGTAGAAACATTCAGAAGTAAAGAAAAATTACATACATAATTTATATAGCACATACACATATAATACATAATGTAAGTATATATTTATATATGTTAAAATATTCTATCTATCATTATCTATCTATCATCTATCTGATATATGTATATCATTTATTGGGAATTTAGAATTTAAGAAGGTGGTCATTGAATTCCTAAGGAATTCAGTTACATTTAAATATGAATGGGTTTGTAGCAGTCCTGTTATGTATGTAGATCTTATCTGCCTTAGTAGAGAGATATGAAGCTCTGAACTGCTCCAGTTGTCTTTGCTGTTAACTATAAACTGGAAAAGGGTTGTACATTTACTAAAAATTTAGAAAATTTAGTAGCATGTTATGGAAAACAATGAATAAGTAAAATAAATTTGTTTTAGTAGCTATTGAGAAAAACATTTTTCTTTATACTTATAATTTTTACTGTAAATCCACATAAAGTTCTATTTTTTATGAAAATAATAACATTTTAAGGTTTGACTTTAAAACAACTTATTTACTCATGACAGCCATCTTAATTACACTAACCTAGCCCTTTTTATTATAGTCAGTTAATTAACTCACAACAGATAAAAAGGTGTGTCTTATAACAGACTGATGCTTCTTCTAGACAATAGTTTACTTTTGGGGACTTGGATTCAATTGACATCTCGAAATCCTAAAAGAGCTTCATTATGGCAAGGTCCTTAATTTGATTTACTTTAAGGAATACTTAATGGTTAAAGGTCCTAACTGTGTTGTTTTATTGAATTCTTGTTCATGGTTCAGGATTGATCCACTTCAGCCTTTCAGCAGGGAGCAGTTTTCCAGGGAAGCACAGCAGGACTCCAGATCAATAAGGTTAATAGATGTGGGGCCATACAGTCAGAGGTGATATGGCTGGCATTTCTGATGCCAATGAAGACAAGTTCTGATGTCACTTTTGTGCTGGCAACAATGTCACCATGATTACCTGGCACATAAAGTTGTTAGTGTTTATAGGTCTGTGAATGGCCCATTAATCTGAATTTTCTTAAGGGAACTAGTTCAATCTTTTTTTTTTTTTTTTTTTTAACTCTTCTTTAAATAACTTGTCTCCATAATTTCTGAAATATCAATTGCTCCCTTGATGTCAAAAACAGTAGTGTTCAGGTCTTTCTTGTTTTTAGTACCCCCATAACAGATTATAACTCCATAAAATGTTAACTCCCCAAATTAGATGGCATTTTGTCTGAAAAAAAAACGTTTCTTTTATGAAAGAAAACTCATCTAAAGAAAAGTTGTTTAAATAAAATCTAAGTGAGGTAATTCAATCTAGAAAACCTTATGTTTATCTATCTAATAATCTATATAAAGAAACATGAAATTTAAACCAGTTAAGCAAAGAATGGATAGTCAAATTTTCTTCCTACTGTACGCTATTAAGTCTTCTCTTCAAGAAGCCAGTAGAAAGTAAGCAATCCTTCCCAAAGCCTATCAAAATGTACCATTTACAGACATCCTACAGGGACTAAAGCAGCTGACTCCAGATTTATCATGTCCATTGTTTCATATAAATATGTTAATAAATAAATAAATGTAACTTAGAAATATTACTAAGTAGTAATTCAGAATATTTATCCATCTCTCCTTGAGGAAAAAACTTGAGAATGCACATTTATTCAAATAATCGATGCTGATTTTACCATACGAATTAAGGAATGATCCTTATCACCATATTATTCACAGATTTGCTTAACTATTTCCTACTTTTATAAACTTTTATTTATTGTTTAAAGGAACAAACCAATGAACAAACTAAAGTCTTTAATGTTCCAAGAATTGCTTTGATAAGCTCTATGGCATTCATATATCCATCCCAGATGATGTAGCCAACCTCAGATTTCATCACTGGTTGATTTGCTATATTCTTAAAATAAAAATTTACAATTGCTAAACCTGGAACATCAGATAACAACTGTTATTCTGTTCAGACAAACCTTACCAGTAGAGACAGAATGTAGATTAATAAAGTAAATAGCAGATTGGATTACAATATTCTTGTTATTGTCCCCCATACTCTTTAAACCTGTTAAATAGTGACACATATTAGGTTAACTTGAAAGTACTTCGAGTCTGAAAAAAAACTAGATTTTTAAAAATTGCACTGAGAGATTCTCTGTTAATTGAGTTGTAATCAGTATTGATCATTAGCCCTTTCTTTTATAATGAGGATGTTAATGATGATGATGGTAATGATGATGTAATATACACACAAAATGATGAAAATGTGTTATTTTAATCTGAAGAGGACTCGTTTTTACGCCAAATGTATATAGGTTTACATGGTAGCCTTGCAACGGCCAAGAAAAAGGAAGAAGCAAACGTTCTGGGCTTTCAACTAATCTAAAAGGAGGTATTTCCTTAATCTTAAATTACCTTTTCTATTTTATGTTTGAAATGCTAGCCAAGCCTGTCCTGAATTGAAATTGTTTGCTGAGGATAAATACCATTTTTTTAAAATGTCTATTATACTTGTCTTCTAGGAGGAAAGCAGTTTCTTTGCGAGTTGCACATTTTTAAAAATCATGTCTAATTTGAATAAATTAACATATTTTGTCATCAAAAATTAATTCTAAAAAAGGAACGATAACTATGAAAGCAATTTAATTGTGTATTTTATAAGAAGAGAGAAAAAACTTTGTCATTCACAGGGCAGCTCAGTTAATTTGATGCGCTTTGATGTAAATTTGGGGGTTGCTTTAATTTCAAAACATATTTTTTCACTTAATAAGGGAGACAAAAGAAACTTTCAACCAGCATCTCCAGTTTGTTATCTCAGAATGTTTTGGCTTCTCAAATGTGAGAACATGATTGTTTTTATTTCCAGGAGGAGATAATAACACTGAAGCAATAAAAAAGAGTCAAGGCAGCTTGCACAGCACAGGAAGTTCACAGCTAGAGACTTAATTTCTCACACAATGTACTGTGCAATGGGCCCATTAACATAGATGAATAGGCTCTTTAAAGGTTTTTTTTTCCTTCTTCTTCTTCCAGATATGCAGCTGCCGCTGAATGGTGATATGTTAATAAGGTACTCGCTTGCCTATTCTTCAGGTACTCTGGCATTCTCTACCTAGGTAATCTCCATATAGGAAAAGCTATTAGGGGCTTGTATCTGCTACCACACCTTCAATTATATTAGCACCTGCACTGGTAATCCACGTAAGGTAAACTAGTAGGGGGCCTATGGCCTTAGTCCACCCCTTTTCTCCCTACAAAGTTACACAGGAATGGTGGGAGGGGGAAAGAAAAGAAGAAGTAGAAGAAAAAAAAGGAAAGTCACTTTTATTACACATCAGTGGGAACCTTCTGAAAAAGCTTTCATGCCTAGGAAATTGTTATTTCTTCAAACAGCTGACAGCCTGCAGAGGAAACTCTTAATGGAAACCCAGCTCCTGCATTGTTATGCATGGCCCTCATGTAGATTCAGGGGGGTGGATTAAGTTAGCTTCCAAAGGGTCTATTGTGTGCAGCATTAATTTGCAGGGCTCTTGATATTTGAGTTTGAAGGTTTATAACCTCAGTGTTTACTTAGATGAACTACATCCTAGGTTTGTTTATTTCCGTCTGCAGTCTCTTATTTCCTAGTAAATGTTACATTTATATTTGTTAACAGCAAGAATGTTGTTATCATTCTGAAATAATTACATTCATTCATTTTAAAGCCTTGATCCTGGGTCTCCCTTCACTGTTTTGTCTATAGATTATACAGATAAATTTATTTCTCAAGAACATTTATGCCACCTAGTTAAACAGCAGTATGAAGGCAATATAGTTCGGAATGACTGCTTAATTATATAGCCTACTCCAAAGTAGTAACTTTCTTTCATATAGCAATATTATAAATACATCTTCTCCCAATCTGTGCCTTTTAATTCCAGATGAACAAATCTACCATAGAATTGATCATCATTTTCCTTTGTCACTGTTTGCACGATTATTTGTAAAGCGTTGGTTATAATTTTACAATTTTGAATTTTAAAAATGTTTCCAAATGGCTATTTGCAAACAACTCTGTATTTCTTTTAGATATAGGGACCCTCCAAAAGTCTAATCTTCCAAGATTAAATGGAAATTTATGTTCAGAAAACTGTTCGAAACAATCCCTAACCCTACTCCTTCCTTTCCTCCTTGGATTGTATTGGCTTGCTAACATGAATTTAAAATTCAATATGAATGGTTTGGGGGCGGGGGAAAGCATGCCCAATGGAATTTACTCTGGTCTTAATCTGGATTTAGGGGCTCAGTTGAATAGAAGTACATTATGCTTGAATAACTAAAGTTTCTATTATTGTAAAAACTTTTTTTTATATAGAATACGATACCAACAGCATGCCGAATATTTTCTTGCACATTTCCTACTTTTGATTAGTATTTTTTATGTTTTTCAGATAACTTAAAATGTCATTATTTATGGAATTTTACATGTTAGCATTTCTATTCAATAGGTCTTATGACAAAGTGGAGAGATTATTTATGAGATTATTTATTTTCTTAGACATTAGAGACCAAGGCTCTAGTTCTGGCTCCAAGTGACCTTGGGTTTGTCTCAGAACCTCTTCAAGCCTTTTTAAAAAAAAAAAAAGCTTTTTCATCTGTAAAAATTAGGTCTGATTTCTAAGGTCTCCAAACAGTAGAGTTCTATGATTCTCACCAAAATAAACTCCTTATTTCTTATAGAAGGAACTGTCAATAAAGCTGATATAACTGGACCTCCCCTTTTCTCAATAGACTCTCCAATCTATGTATACTTCCCAGGGTTGTATATGTGTTAGTGTTACTTATAACTATCACAATTTTTTCACCTACTATTCATTCTTTTTATTTCAAGAGAAAGCTGTTGTTAGGAAAACTCTTACAGACCTACTTGAAAATTTACTGGCTCATAGTAGTGAAACCTTGAAGCAAGCTTTTGAGATCTGATTACACTTAGCTTGGCAAGTAATTATGAAAGATGGATCTTATTACCATTGGATTGTTTGCTGTTTTTGTTTTCATCATGCAGTTCTCCAAGCTGTTCTTATGTATCCTGAAAGGCAATCCATCCAAAAACAGAATTTAATTGATTGATTCAGCAAATATTGCTTGAGAACCTATCGCATGCAACTCATTGTGCTAAATATTGAGGATATAGTTATAAACAAGAAAGAAACGGCCCCTGACCTTTAGTGAATTATTTTGGAGGCAGTGTCTATCATATGTAGACACATAACAAGCACTTACTGAATAAATGTATGTATGAATGGATGAATAAATAAAGCATACCCTTAATGCATTTATGATTTACCTTAGTCAGATAAGATATATTGGTTCAGTTTAGCTCATTTTAATAGTAATTTATTGAACATCTTCTATGGGCCAGGCATTGGGCCTAGGCTTGGAAATTTTTATGAGAGAAATAATATACCAATTAAAATAGATATAGCAAGGCAAGAGCCATCCTATGAATTATACTCTTAAATACTTGCCAATAGACCTAAATTCCAAGTGTTATAATATGTGCTGAAGAGCTGGTTCATGTAGACTACATTTAGTAAAGATTTGATCTTGATTTTAAAGTTGTTATAGGACTTATATATAAAGTTATTTTAGTATGGGGACAACAACAACAAAATACTAGGACCTCAAATGTCATTCATAAGCTGGATAAAATATTCTATGGCTCTGTCCATAGTGCCAAAAGAAGAAAAGTAAGAGAAAACAACTTTTAGTTAATGCATAGTGATAAAAGTGATAATGATAGTAACAATGACAGCTGTCTTCTATCCTGGACTTACTAAACACCAGATTTTGTCTTGAATGTTCTACATGCAGTGCCCAATTTGAATTTTCCAATAGCCCTTGGACATCAACATTATTATCTCCACTTTGCAGATAAAGAAACTGAGGTTTAGAAGAATAACATAACTTGCTCAAGTCACAGAGATGGTAAGTGATAGAACTGAAATTCAAAGTCAAGTTTCCCTTACTCCCTAGTTTCTTCTCTTAATCGTTGCATTACTGTTATCCTAGCTTTGTTGTCAAAACTCTCTAGCTTTTTCGGGTCTGCTAGTTGTTAACATTGTTTTTTCTGCAATTCCTTAGGAAATTGCTGGATACAATTATTAATTAGAGCTTAATATTAGAACAGCTTTAAAGACTACAATACATCAAAAAAAATTTGTTATGTTCTTTTCCAAAGTTTAGAAATAAAACTTTTTTCATGACAATAAATACAACAATTTTAGAAACTTCTATGGAATATCAAATATATGTTTGTTTCTTAAAGTATATAAATGTATATATTTATTTTTAAGTGTATATATATATATATATATAATATTATTATAAAAATAAAATGAAAGAGGTGGTAATGATTAAATGGTTGTTTTAGGAAACTTGCAAACTGACCTGTTTAGAGAATTAGACCTGCATGTCATCATTATAGCAAGAAGTTTGAGAATTTAAAAATCTAAATAAGGAATATAAAGGAACATATAACTTTTTATTCTCCTAAAAGGCAAATATAATATAGGGAGGGAAGGATGGAGAAAAGCAGCTGCAAGAAGGCTAAGATTAAATGTATGATCTTCTACTTTGACAACTGTAAAAACATATTTGATCACTGATGTCATTACTGGAAAAGCTGATATGCTATGGGTTTGCAGACAACACAACTTTTCATGCTTCTAGCATTGCCATTTCTTGTTTATTTTACTAATAGGAACTTGTTATCACGGTTTGTTTACATCTACAACTATATGTTAGTAAATTGGTATATACACAAAGAAAACTTGGACATAGTTTTAATTTAAATTTTTGTTGGAGATAGTAATTTGAGTTTAGACCTTTTTTAAAAATCGCAAATAAAACTAGTTAGAAATGTTATCAAAAGGAAGACATAGAAGTAATTCCCATTTAATTGCTTCAGTTATAAGTACATACAAATAATGAAGTGAATATATATCTGTGAAGTTTATCAAGTGAACATATTTTCCCCTATACTTAACAGAATTTTAAAACATAGTTTTGATTTTTGCTTCAATGTGATTTAATTGAAAGAGAAGGTGATTTGGTTCCTGATAGTTCTGGTAACAAATATTTGCTATTATAGTTATTGTGTGGTTTTAAGGGAGTACCTTAATCACTGGGTCTCTGTCTTCCCTAGTACCAGATGAACATGAGAATGCCTACCTTTCAAGGTTGTAGTAAGAGTTCAAGGGGATATTCACAGAGATTATACTAAGTGTTGAATAAATGGTAGCCACATTCTAGTAGTGACTAGATGCCTGGGAAATCAGGACATCAAGAGAAGAATTTTTTTAAAAGGGTATTAGTGATAGAAAAGGCAATGCAATAGATGAAAAGATAATTTAAAATGGCCAGGTACTGAGAGAGGAAATAAACATGTCAAAAGCCACAATGTTAAAAGATAAGAACAGTCAATAGAAAAGTTTGTCTATATAATGCTATTCTGACTTTTGAAATTGTGTTTTCACCAGTACGTACAGTGCCCCAGAAAAAAAAGAAGAAAGAAAAACAATATAAAACTATGGAAAAATTAAAAAAAACAAAAACAAAAAACACACACACAAGAAAATTAGATTAAATATGGAACTTTTTTCAAAAAGCAGTTGAACAATGTAAAGAGAACAATATGATAAAACAAAAACCGTGGGAAGTCTTGAAAAGAAAACAAAAGAAAAACAAAGAAACATGAGAAAGACAAAAAAAAAAAGCAAACAGAGAATAAAGGGTTCAAGCACACATAAGTTTAAGCCAGTAGAACACACACAGCTCAGTTTTTAATTTTGTCAGCAAAAAAATATCTGAATTGAAGAATTTACTGTATTAAAAGGGCATACATGGTGTTAAAAAGCAATGATTTTTTAAATTCTCAAGTAAAAACAGTGCTATGTTTAAGCATGAAATATGTGTCTGTTTTTCAAAATATACATGGAGTTTTGGGGTTTTGACATAGAGAAATCATTTGATTTCATTATAAGTTTACCCACCTAAATATATGTCAGAAATGAGAAATTTGATTGTTTACTCATTCACTCAGTTGGAGAACATAAAATTTTCAAATCATAGTTACAACAACAGATAGAGTAGAGATTGGATCTAGTTAAACAATATTCATGTGTCATTTTGCTGACTGGATAAAACAACAAAAGCAACAAAAATATTTTCAGCCATACATCAGGCCACCTAAAAATTCTTTGGGGATCAATTCTTTCCCTTCTATAGCAAAGTAACACGAATATATCTACTACAAATCTAAAGGCAAATAGACTTGTTCCTGTTCACTTGTCCTTGCAAGGAAGCATCTGCTCACTATTTTTTTGCTGTTGTTATTTTTTTTTCTGAATGCTCCAATTTCAAAACATCATCCTACCACCTTTTTTGGTTGTTAAATCTCACTGTCCTTGTGGCTACATCTCTGTGCACCAGAGAAAAGATCTCATTAACAAAGTAGATCTGTGTGTCCTTAACACTGAGGCCCCTTGCTTGCAGCTGGAGGCAGCTCTCTGCTCAGCTTTCGATGCAGAGTGGCACAGGCAGGCGACATCGTCACTGAGCACTAACTTCTATTACATTCAGGCTGACTGCGAGAACCGTTTCCAAACCGCGGCAAGACATGAGAGAAGCAAAGGTAATCCTTCTGTTTCTATATCTGATTTTTGCATGAATCAAATAATTCCATCTGGAAGGGGCAATTGGGCAAAAATGAGGGAGGAGTAGGTTCAGTGTCAAAACTGATAAATTCATCAATCGGCTAGGAAATGAAGTGCAAACACAGGAAAAGAAGAGCCAATGATATTTTCAAAAATGAAATTCTCATGCAAAATGAATGAAATCTTTTCAGGAAAGATACAAAAAGGGGGTATGCTAGCGAAGGTTTGTTATGTGGGTAGTAAACTGCAGGCTAATATCTGGTAACGAGAGGCGGAGTTTTTGTCTTACTAAAATCTCCAACTTGGAAAGGACTTTAGAGATCATACAGTCTGTCAAGAGTGATCACATCTAATACTTTTCTTTTTTCAAAGGGGTAGCTGCAAAGTTTTGGACAAGACCTCTGCAGGCAACTGGAAGCACAGTGTACCCAGGTGGTGGGTCTCGTCTGTGGCAATATATTTTTCTGTCTGTCCAATTGAATATGGCTGTAAAGGGAATAAAAACCCATGTAATCTCCAGCAGTGACAATTTAATCAGTTATATAAGGGGAAGAAGCAGAGCCCCCTCATTTTCATATTTGCATATTTGAGTTTTACATTGGGGAATAGGTTATTTTTTTATTTCTTCCCATTCAATTTTAATATTTAACTCTTTTTGAACAAATTTTACAGTGGTAGGGAATATTGAGTTCAATTGGTCTAAGAGAGAGGTTCCATTTTGGAAATAAAGCACTTGATGTACTATGCTTTGTGTAAGATTTTTCCCTACAAAGAATCTATATTCCAAACATGGCTTGCTTGCTCCCAGCTTCTGCACGTGATGCGTCTGCTATTAACATTCATGGATCCACCCTGAAAATGAAGGCAACTGTTTGGAGAACAATGCAAAATGATGAAGACTATACTATAATATGTCCACTTTTTGTTAACATTTCTTAAAATGGTAAATTTTAATAACTGCATCTATTTCTGAGAAAGTAAGGTTTCTTTAATACCTTATATACACAGGGGTCAGATTTTATGAGGTTATAGAAGAACAATAAATGCCATTAAATTAATAAAACTTCATTGTTTTTACAACTGACAGAATGATATTGTTCATAATGTAGTAGCAGATTATGGGACAGATTTTAAGATAAATAAGATGCAAGTAATTTGAAGTCATCATCAATTACCCTTGTGTGGCTCCCAGGAGTATTTAAAAAAGCTATTCAAAATGGTGTTGAATTTGAATTACCGAAACATGGATAGCTATTTTTTTTTAATGCATCAATGCATGTTAGCCTTCATTTGTGAAAGCTCCAAAAGTATGTTGGGTAATTTAAGAAAGAAAAAAAAAAACAAAGAGAGAAAGAATTCTATCACCTTAATGATTTAGAATTTCCCTATAAAAAGTGAACTCCGAAGCCAACATTTCACTGGAGATGAGTAATTTTGAATGTATATAATTTAAAAAAAAAAAGATTAAACAAAAGTTTTGAAATGTTATGTGCATTAAAGTTAATCTAAGTATACATTCACACATTTATATGTACATGTGTGTATGTCCGTGTGTATATATTTAAAATGTGACCTAACTGTTGCTAATCAAATTCTATGAGAAATAACTAAATCTGGAATTGTGGAAAGATAAGCTATAGCATTTTATTAAGGAGTATAAAAGATTGTCTTTTTGATTTATGTCCATGAGCACCAATAGCAGTACAGAGGCATGTATAATTATTAGATGACAGGTTCAAGATGCTTTGGGGGCGAGCATGAATTTGCATTAAATTCAAGCACAAATACGCCAAGTTTTAAATATGTTCTTTTTTTAAAAATCTACATTTAGAAGATCACCCTTTCAAAGAGGTTACAAATATATGAATATATGATCCAATAATTACATATTCAAATTAATCTAGTTTCTTTGAATATGGTCTAATGATTGATCCCCAAACACTGCAATCCCTCAGGGAAATAAATGTACTGATGCCTCAGCACATTTTCTCTAGGCCTGGAGAGTACTAGATCTGCCTAGGAGTGCCTTGAAGCATGGAAGCTCTGCTCTACCTAAACACAAGTCCTAGGCTTTAATCACAATGGTTAGGTTTACACTAAAGCAATTAACCATATGATTACTTTCACAGGAGCCCAACCTCATCAGTATCTTTCCTTCAGGCCAACTGACAAGGCTGGATATAGTCAATGACTTAAGTGGGTTTGATTGCCTAAGTGGAACAAGTCTCTGAATACACAGTTCCAAATGCAGAGTGAAAATATTCATTCTCAATCTATTTTTTAGGAGTCGCCATTTCACAATCAATACTTTAAATTTAAAGATTAAGGTAAAATAATTGTTCCATTAAACAATTAAGAGTTGGCAGGCATTATCAGAAAGAGAACTGAGACTAAAACATAATGTTTTATACTTTGTTGAGATGTTTTTGGGAGATGGGGTGAGTTTGTTTTGTTCTTTTCGGCAGAGTTGGGGTGAGCCATATAGCACTCAAAAGCTAAAATTTAATTTAAAGTTTGAAAGATGTAAAAATGCTTAAGGAATGTAATTTATATTTGAATAGGCAACTTTAGATAAGGTTAGAAAAGTAGGGGTGTGTGTATGTGTATGTGTGAGTACATACAGATACAAATATGTGTACTTTTTTAGGCTTATTGACCCTCGTGACTTCAATAGTCATTGCTGGACTTGGTGATGTATCAAATGCAAACTTTAAGTTTTCCAGCAGTCTCTTCTTGATATCCTAACGGGAAATTTCTGCTGGCATGATAATAGCAATTTTGGTTACTATCCATCAAAATGATTTCTCCAAAAGTGAGCTATTAAAAGATTTTCAATGCTTTCCTAGCTTAAAAGCTGAATAGGGATACAAGATCTGAGCAACACAAGTTTTCCAATGGGTTTGTCATTTCTCAAAAGGACTTTTGCAAATTATTCTAAATATTCCCCACATGCAATTAAAATGAACTAGGGAACAAGAGACATCCCTCCTACACATACACATACTAAAGAATTTATATTTCCAGTATGCATTGGCCAGAAATCTTAAAGGTTATGTGGTCTAATAAGCCTCACTGGAGTTATATTTTATCCTGGAATGCCAATGTACTTATTACTATGAAAAACTTGTTACAATTATGAAGTTGACTCTCCAAAAGATTTCCACAATCTGGAATCCTACAGTTAATTTTACCACTTTTAATAAAAGAAAGTACACCCATGGAATTTTAGTCTTGATGATGTTGGGAGCCTTTTAAGTAAAACAACTTACATAATTAAAATAGAGATTTTTTAAAGGTGTTTGATTTGTCTTGAATCAGAGAAGATTGTCAAAGATGGTGAAAACTTTTTTCTGAATCTTACCTTTAAGGACCAAAATTCAATTATTTCTCATTTTCAAATATTTTGATGAAAGACAAAATGGTTTATCTGGTGATTTGGTAAATTGTGTCCCATCCAGAGTCCACATTGTTCTGCCTCCTCACATTCAAAGAGAGAATCTAGGTGATATGCTGAGTGTCAAGAGCACAGGAGATAAAGTTCCCAGATCTAAGAAAAAAAAAAATGCAAAGGACCAAATGCTTTTACCGTCACTGAGAGAACAAACCTGATGGAGTTCAAACATGGTTGTCCTTGTATTACATAGAGCCCATCCCTCTATTTCGTTTTTATATATTTTTTTCTGTTCTTAAAGAAAAATAACCATATAAATAAATCTGAAAAAAGTTATGAAAAATCTTTTGGTGATATGAAGCATGATTACAGCCTGTTTGAGGGTTGATTAAAAGATGAATGTGCCTGTACCCTCCTCCCATTTGCTGCAAGTTGCAATAGAGGAGCCTGTGTCTCCTCACAGCCGAGTGCTGGCGGCTCATTCTCTTCCTTCAGTCTATTCTTGGCTGTGGATTCCCCTGTGCTCTTTGTGCACTTTAAGTTTAATTTTGCATTTAAAAACTCAATTGGCTCATCTGTTAAGCATTAAGCAGCTCCCTTTTGAGCCACAGGGGGAGCCCTGGGAAAACCCACAGCTGCTGGAACATGGAAAATGGGTTTAAAAAAACAAAACCATTTTGGAAGTTTAAAGCATTTTAGCAGCCGTGGATTTCCCAATCCTTACCCCCCAAATGGTTCATCTGTTTTACTTTTATCTGGTATTGGAAAACACAAACCAGAGCATTAAATAGCCCTCAAATGACTTTTTGTTTAATACAAAATGAAAGTAAAAGCTAAGTAATCCATGTGGGAGGATCTTTCAGAGAGCTATGGCCTGGAATACCTGCAAGTGTATTCTCCCTCCAGTTATAGAAACAATCCAGAAATCCAGTCATGCCTGCTGGAGCCATAATGTTTCCTCCAATCACTTAAACACCCTCTTCCCTCATCAAGGAAGGGAGGTGGGGGAAAGTCCAAAACACGTCCAAATTCCAACTTATAACATGACAATAAAATTGATGGAAAAGTTAGTAGACTAGAGATATTAATGAAACGTTCGATCAAGATTTTACATTTCATAATGATTTGTCATTGACTAAAAAAATCAAGTTTGATTACATTTAGATGGATAAACAAATTATTCTTGTTTTTTCCCACGTTCCTCAAATAGTTCCCTAACTAACCTGCAGTCTCTTTGTAGTAGGGCTCCAAGTCCCACAGTTCAATACCATTTTCTTTTAATGATGGTAAGACATTCCTATCAAAATGAAAATATTCTTTGGAAGGGTAACAACTGCAAACCTATTATATACTATTACTATCTAACACAAGCCAAAGTTCCACATGGGAAAACAAAATAATGTAATACTGAGTAAATAGAAGAGATGAAAAAAGTTATTTGAATCGTAAGATACTGCCCAAGGAAATTTCTTTGGCCTGGCTGGAGCCTACAATGAGAAGCTCAATGTAACCACGGAATGGAGGGCATAGGCTGTAGAGCATGGAAGTGAAGAAACGTCTACTGTGTATGGAGTCCCTATTAAGGGCCAAACTGATTGAAGGGAGGAAAGAGAAATCTATGTGGCAAGAGAAACACTTAAAAGGAAGTTGGAAAGACACAAAAAAATTCTTTACCTAACTTCTTTGTATGACTTTTGCCTTGATAAGAATCACCTAATTCTAATATAGAGTTCATTTTTATTTTAACCCATAGGAACTATGATTGTCCAAATTAGGTGATAAATGAATTTCAAAATATGATTCATTTAAATCTTTCATTCTACTGACCGATGACAAATTCAGGAGTAAAATTATATAATTCCTGATTTCCAGTCTAATTTTTATATTGGGATATCTTCTTTAAGATGTCAGTATTACTTGAGGTGGGGATAGAGCGGAACATTTTCTACTATGCGCTTTCAATTAAGCATTGTATTTTCAAAGTCCTCAATTTCAAATTTGTTTTATATTATTTTCTTCTCTTTCCCTGTCCTCTTCTCTGTCTAGTGAATCCATGAAATTTTTAAAATATATTGATATGATACATGTCAATGAAATAAATTTATACTGTAGTAGAAAGTTAAATAACTCACTCAAACTTTATGAGGCTTTACAGCAGGATTCTACATAATTTTGAAAGAATGGATATAAGAAAACAGTAAAATAAATTTGTAGTAGAAAAGTAGTAACATGATAAATACTCAAGCCAGATACATATACTGACAAATTCTGAAATTATAAAGAAAAATTTAAGTAGCATCTTCAATTTTAAAAGACCAGAAAAATCCATTTTTTTTTATTGTCAAACTCAAATATTAAAGTTTTAAACTGAGATAGAGACTAATGGTAATAATATATCTGTACCATGTTGGAGAGAGTCACTTATCCTAAATAGAGGGTCTCTATTTCTTTTTATATTATCTTAAAAAAATTTTTCCAGGGGAAACAAATCTTTATTGAACCTCTACTACATGGCAGGCACAATGCTAATTGATTAATGCAATTTTATGTGTTCAGGGATAATGCTAGTGACCTATTTTCATATGGTTTAATTACAAATCCAATTCCTTCTACTTAGTCCATGTCCCTTGAGCTTCAGCTGCTGTTCCAAGTTTGGAGAAGGGTTATTCAAGGCTCATACACTGATGGAAGAATTTAACTGCTATTTTAGTTAGAGGCTAAAAACATAGCTCGCAAACAGCTTGTACCATGAAATATAGAGCTAAACAGTACTACTCTCTGTAAGGAAATAAATCCATTTTAATCCATCTGAGACCAAAAAAGCCATGAACTGTGGCTTGTCTAAATGGGAAGGTAGAAGTCTATGACCATGCCACCCTGAACAAGCCTAATCCCGTCTGATCTCGGAAGCTAAGCAGGGTCAAACCTGGTTAATACTTGGATGGGAGACCATCTAGGAAGACCAGGTGCTGTAGGTGTAAAAAATAAAAAAAAAGAAGGATTGTAAACTGACAAGTTAGTCCTTGCAATCTGTAAGATCAACCAAGTGTTGCCTTTCCTAAAAAAAATAAAAATTAAAAATAAATAAATGGGAAGGTAGAGCTAGACTTTTACAACCTTATCTGGACGCTTCTTCTTTCTCTTAATCTCTCATTTTAGCTTTTCTCTTGATTATGGCCACATTGTCTCTTCAGTTCAGAAAGCTTCCTCTAGATTATAGAGGTGAAAATGGAGGTGAGATTGTGGAACATTCAGCAGTTCCAGAAGGAAGGGTGATTTTCTTCCCTTTAGTATTATAACACTATAATTTAATATTAATAATCCTGGTAAAAGTTCTGATTGCCCTGGCTCAGGTAACATGGACTAAGCATAGTAGCCAGGGGCTGTGGCATTGCTATGATCACGTCAGAGTCACATGCATAATGCTGTGTACCATCACTGACTCTCACAGAAATCAATTGATTGGAGTAATGGGGGATTCAAAGCACAGAGAGGTTAAGTAAATTGCTCAAGGTGACACAGCTAGCATCCAGTAGAGCTAGAATTCAAACCGAAGAAATTTTGTTTAGAATGAGTGCCTATGAACTTGATATTAATATTGTTACGTAAGATTTCTTTCTGATAGCATGTTCCTAGTATCTCTTTTTCCATTTCTTTATTTTCTTTGTTATCTTGGTAGATTACTATTGTGATCACATAACATGTTTAGAACTATACCAATCACATTGAACTTTTAATGGAATAAACTGCCAAATGTTGAGGTATGGAAGTCATTAGTGTGCTGATGGCGTTGTGATATCTTTGACTTAGTCATTCTTGAAACTGCCACTTTCTTATTTCTTGATATTGGAAATAACAATCTGTCATTATTAAGCCACTTTGGTTAGATATCCTGTTATTTGTAGTTATAAACATTCTAACTGGCACAGGACTATAAATTGTGTTACTTTTTTTTAATGATTCATCTTGAATGAGTCCAAGACTTGTTGAGCAACTCGATAGACAGGAGCAGCATTCAGGGTGATACGTAACCCTCAAGGAGAATGTGTTTTGAGGGTAGAAGAGAGATGTAGAGTAGAGGTCATGAGTTCCACTTCTGGTTTTTAGTATTGCTGTTTATACCTCTAGGTGGAAATAGCAACTAGGGAGTAAATATCTGAGTCTACAATTCAGAGATAATATCTAGGTTGACAACATATATTTAGATGTAATTTGCATGGAGCCAATCTATGCTGTGGGAATAGATGAGTTTATCTGAAGTGAAAGTCAAGTCTCCAAGACTATTTTCAAATCATCTGTATCTCTTACTTGCAAGTATGTCAACAACTTCAAAGATATCCAAATATTAAGTTAATTATTAAATATTAAATAAAATTTATTTCTAAACTTTTTTCATGTCTATAAGATTTCACCTGATACAATGTCTCTTTCCTAAAACATTTCAGTGAGTTTTCATCTTGTTCAGAATAATAATTTTAAAAAAGCTCAATATAAAGGGTACACCTATTTTGTTTGCAAAGAATATATTTGCCTTTTTCATTCTCATTTTTATCTACCATCCCAATACTTTATTATATAAATACCTCTCCTCTCCTCTGTAATATTCTATTTTTTCAGTTGGTTTTTTGTTTTTCTCCTCTTTCTACATATTATGCATCACAAAATCCCAAAAGATGGTATAGCAGAAGAACCTAGGATTTCTCAGGTTGAGGAGAGGACAATGGGTGAGGAGATGAAAGACATGGGAGAGGGTAAGAGGGGGAGATCTGCAGGAAAGATATGACATTAATAATTTTTGTCCCATCATGTAGGATTTTGATGCTGAGAATAAGAGTTTTCAAGAAGGAAGATAGATTCTTCTTTGCTGTTAAGAATATTGAAAAATGGCCTTTGGATTTTGGTGACTTTAGAAAGACTTATTTTGGTATTATAATGCTAATAAAAGTAGACTGGAATGAGTTAAGGAGGGAGAAGAAGGTGAGCTATTGATGTAGAATAAGCCACCCACTGGAGAAGTCTAGCTGTATAGAAGAGAAGAGAGTTAGACAGAAGCTGTAGGTGCTATGAAGAGGGGATGAGGCTAGTGTTATTTTGAAATGGATGAGATTGGTGCATGTTCAAAATCTGCAAAGGATCTAATTTGACTAGATAGAAGGAGAAAATGCTCAGTGTAGGTTCCCAATGAAGCAGCAGGGAATAGAATCCATGACATTGGTGGAGGGATCGGCTTTAGACTGAAGATAACTCTCTGGACCAAAACAGGAAAGAAAGAGAATATCACGGACTTAGATGGCATCCTTGTTGTTTCACAGATTTTTAGAAATGTTAAGAATGTTACAGTTCATTTTGATTATGCTATACTATTTATTTTTTCCCCTTATACCTGTTCTTAGATATTTGAGACTCCTTTGAAAATCCTGATTTATGATTAAAACGAAAGAGCTGTCATTCCAATGTTTTTATATGACATGGAAAATAATAGTTCAACTAACTATTTGTTGTAATAATAAAGACCAGAAGCAAAACCAAAGGCCAGGATCCTAGAGTCTTTCATGTTGACCTTTGTTCTATTATGAACTTTAAAATCTGTTTTACATCAGACGCTGCAGGAAATAGAATAGGAGAACATGGGAAAAGAATATATCCTGCTAAGGTCGTCCAGGTCCAGGAGGATTGGTGATGTTACCAAAGAGAAACAAACAGCAGTTGATGAGAGTTTTCAAGAGTAAAAATACTTTGATGTCAGATTATTTTTTAAAAGAGAAAGATGCAGATTTTAGCAAGAAATATCAAAACAAAACCCAGACTGACCAAAGTTATGTCCAACAAGGAAAGTTGCAAGGGTAAATGTGGGTAAAGCCACAGAGCATAAAGAGTATGCATGTCTTTTATTAGAATTCATGGTAGTCATTAAAAGCAATTTCTTTAGCCATATGAAAATTTTAATTAAACATTCTTCACAAAAAGAATGTGTAGTAAATTTAGAGGAATAACCTTTAACATAATAAATTATTCAGAGCCCACTTTTAGGTGGATAGTCTGTATTTCATTAAATTTTTAAATAAATATTCTTCTTTTGCTTTGTGAAACCTCTTAGTATGTTATTACGGCTTTTCTAGTTTCTATTCCCCCTTCCACTCCTGTAATTGCTTTCAAAACTGTTATTAGTGTGATGTTACTTACCCTTTCCTGGCAAGGTTAAAAGCACTGTTATTTGACCACTAGTTTCAATGGATGTGGTACGGTAACAATTACAGTAATGAGTAAACAACTGTACAATAAAAATATAATGCTAGCAGAACTATCTGCATGAAACAACTTTTAACACACTCTAGTGAAAACTGTTCCCTCATGTGATGCTACACTCAACATAAAGGTCATATCTGAGAGGTCAAGAGACATGCCCAAAGTAATTTACTCCACAAAATGCAGAGTTGTCAAGTTTCCATAATGGTAATCTTCCCTAAAGAAAAAGTCAAACCTTGGTTGGATGGAGCTAATGAGAAGGGGCATGTGTGCGAAGCAGTTTTGTTGCCCACCTGGTGTACACCATCATGTCATTCAAGATTCATTTTAAGTCTTATGCATTATATGGGGTCTTTCTGAACCTCTTTTTTCCTAGTAGAACTTATTTCTTTCTTTCTTGCACTTCTAGGGCAAGGGAAAAAGAGAATGACTCCAAACTACATTTATTATTAATTAATTAAATCAGTTATTACATTTATGTATAATTCTAAAATAGATTTATATTTCGATTCTTTGGGCATATAAGACTAATTTCTCTGGGTCACATTGTAATAATAACCAATGTTGTATTTAGAAGTAATTCATACAAACAGTAATCAAAACTGAATCGAGTTGGACTGGATATTTTAAACTTGTGAATAAAAAACAATTAAAATCAACATAAAATGGACCTAAACATCTTTTAAAAACTCAAAAAGAATCTTTACCTTAATCTCACGGGAGTATATGTTGTTTTTACTTTCCTGAAATCATTTGAAATTTTCTACTAAGAGTAACATAGAAGGAAAAAATATTTTGAGAAACATTTTTCAATCCATTCTTTAAATAGATTCAAATCTTTAAAAAAATCTGATGCTGAGCTAATTTTGAAAAATAATAACTTTTCATGTTAGAAAAGTTTAAATTGCTAGTTTAAGCCTGTTAAAAATATTTTTATTACATTCTTAGTAATTTCCCATGGAAGCATTTCTAAAGGCTCAGCAAAACATTTACAATTTTATAAAACCTTTTAAATTAATTTATAACTTAGCTATGAGCTTCTTTTTGGGAGACTCTGAACAGTGGGTGACCTTATATCCATAATGTGTATGCTTAAATGTTTTATTACAACAGAGTGAATTAGGATGGAATTACTTAACTTTAGATACCAACATTTCATTTAACTGCAATCTGTTTGGCCCTTTACTCAAACCAATTTAATTTCATTTTGTATAATTGCAAGCTTGCTTTTGTATATTCTAGCTGTTTTGTTTTATTTTTAACCATGACTTCAAGTATGGAATAGGAGAAAATACTGACCACATTTAATACTATTTAATAATAGGAGAAAATACTGACCACATTTAATAATTCTCTTGGTATTTTAATCCATCAGATATTTAAGAAGATAAACATTTCCTTATAATCTTGATTAGTGAGATATAATGTCTCAACTCCTTTTGTATCTAATTTCACATCTTCTTAGTTCACCTTTTTTTTTCTCTCAGCTGTTACTATGACAACCAAACTGTGTGCAGGTGTAATCTGACAGCACGTTGCTACAACCATACCTGTCTTTTACTTTCTTCCCCAGAGCATCTTTACACTTATTTTTAGTCTTATTTGTTTTCTAATAAATGATTTAAGGGCTGTGTATTTTCCTTTGTGTAGTATTTCAGTTATATTCACATGATGAGCCAGGTAGTGTTTTCATTGCTCATTTCTAATTAAAAATTAATTTTAGCTTTGATCTCCCAAGTTAACTCGAGGGTTACTTAGAGAGGTCTTTTTAATGTCTTAATAAATATTTGCCTTTATTTTCAGTTTATTCCCTGAAATATAGCCTCAGTGATTTCTGATTTGGACTCCTCCTTGTATAAAGAGAGTTTCCTTGTATAAAAGATTACATGGACTTTTTAAATGAAATTTCCATGAATACTGAAACATTTCTACATAACATGATGCTATATTGGAACTCTTTCTATGTCAGGTTTGGCTGAAGTCACAAAAAAACACAGTGGCAAGTATTCTTACATCCTGAGAGGGGCTCTATCAAGTTAAATAAGTCTTGCAAAGGAAGGACTGAAATCAGCTTTGCAATCTTTGCTCATTAACCACCTCCAGTTCAAGTAAACTGCAGGCTCAGACTTCAGCCAGAGATAGGTTAATAAAGAGAGAGGAGCTCTTTCTGAAGACAATTGTTAGATGTTGAGCACCACCCACCCCTCCGTGAAAGGATGAGGAATGCTTCGAATTTACCTAAAATCTTGTGTGGAAGAGACTTTATGAGACTACCAGGACAGCTTGATATATGCCTCCTGGGACACCAGACACACTCCTGAGAAATTTAAAGGTGTGAACTGGTGAAGTTCCTTTTGTCATCAGAGCAAAGACCTGTAACGGATGGTAAGAGTATTTCCACTGACACAGGGCCGACAACATGCATGTCTCATTGTCAAAGCTGAATGGGTGTGGAGTGGTAAAAGACTGACATTCACTCCACTGACTGTCATACATGTGAAAACTGATCAAAAGTAACCTTCCCAAACTACTTACATTTCCAACGGCATTATAAACTCAAAATTATATAATATAATATTATTCAATCGATCCAGATTAAATATTTTTATTAATGCACAGAGTACACGCATATTACTTTGGGATAGTAGTAAAAGTCCTTTTAACCTCTTAGGGTGTGTCTTCTCTCCCCAGCAGTCTAAGCCATCACTGTGGGTTGGATCCAGTACAATGACTCTTGTCATTCAAAGGAGATCTGAGATTTGTAGTTGTCTGGCAAGATTATTCAAGTGTTGGGAGCGCAGAGGAGCAACTGGGGCCCTGCAGTGGGAGAAAGTGCCTTTGAACTATGAAATGAGTTTTTCTCATCTGTAGCAGGGAACTCCTTTTCTATAATTAGTTCCCCTAGGAGTGTGATTTCTGTTCAGACTCTTGCTATGATTGACTGACTACATACAAATTAATCCTAATGTGTTAATCCTCGATATTATCAGCACACATATGTACATTCTGCTACTCTCAGCCATATTACCAAAAGTTTTATAGATAAACAAATTAAACTATCTTCATTCATTGGTGTAGACAAGATACTGTGGCTATGATTGAAATTAAGCATCGCGATTGATGAACTCACACTCTTTAAACCCAAATACCAGGTGTGGATCATAGGAAAAGATCTGGGGTTTGGTGAGGTGACTCTGCGGATAGAGGCTAGAGTCATAACAGGAGGCAAAGCTGAATCAGAAGTCACCAACAAGAAAATATGCTTATAATGGAATTAAGGGAACCAGTGATGGGGTGTCTCCAAAAGAACTCACATAATATCCATGAAAGAAAGAATAAAATTTAACGTCTTCCATGGCCAGAATTATAGCAACCCCAATTAACAAAGCCTTTTCCTGTCTTTTAATTTTCATGAGTTCCCTGCTTCTTCATTGTAGGAGCCCAGTGAGTAGGAGAGAGAAAGAATAGAATCTCAAGCTATGAAAATACTACAGAAGTCGGCCATATTCTCTGCTTTTCCATTGAAGGTCTCCCATCAAGACTGGTGACAAGTAAAGGCAAGGCAGAAGCTTTAACATTAAACCAAGCTCAGAGTTTCTACTATTGTATAGCACAGGATATTTAGTTACCAAATTAAATGTTCATTATGATTTGAAATGACAAAAGACTTTTAGTTCTGAGAATGATGAGAAAAATGATAGATTATACCCCAGGAAAGGAAGAAGACTAGCTCCACAGAGTGGTGGTTTGGAGTGGAAGTAGTTACTTCCTAATTGTGTCCAATAAGTCTCATTTCTTCAGTGGATGTCTTAACATATTTATAGATCTATTTCAAGTCTTCTCTATCAGAGATTGGCAAATAGAGTCATGGGCCAAACCTTGTCTGTCACCTGTAGTTTTGAAGGGTAGGAGAAGATATCCTGCCCAAATGACTGCAGGAGTCAAATATACACTTTAATATGTTGATTATTTTGAACTGTAAGCACTTGAAAAACAGTAAGTGCAGAAAGAATTCCCCTTATCTGCCTAAGGATAAATCCTCCAAAAGAAACTCGATTGTCATAGATACCCTCCCTAGGAGTTTCATCAACTAGGGAAGATTGCTTTTATCCCAAGAGAGGAGACCAGAAGTCTATACCACACTCAGACAAAATTTGTCACAAAATTTGTCACTGAATGTCTATTTATCTTTCTTAAAAATCATTTACTTCCCCCTAGGTTCTCTACATTCCTCTCTCCTTTCCCAAATGAGATCGCGTTTAACCCTGAATCCCAAGCTGCTTGTGAGAAATACTTTCCCTGGGTATCTCTCTTATATACATGAAGTATACATAAATAAACTTCGGTTTGTTTTTCTCTTATTTTATTTATTTTTTTATTACAGAGGATATCAGCCAAGAACTCAGAAGGGTAGAGGCAAATTATTTTTTCTCTCTTATAAGTATAAATAAAGTTTTATTAACACAGCTACACCTATTCACTTATGGATTAGTTTTGGCTGCTTTCATAAAACAACAGCAAAATTGTGTGATAGAGACCACCTGGCCCTCAAGTCCAAAACATTTTCTATCTGACCTTTTGTAGAAAATGTTTGCTATTCTTGATTTATATCTTTCTCAAATTTTAGTCATCTAATAACTTGATTTCTCCACTAGACTGAGAAATTATGCATTTCTACTGAGGTTTGCATCAGTTTTTACTGTTAAAAATTTCCAAAGCTGTGTGGTAAAGTTTTATGACTGTTTATCATTTATAAGCCTGTAACTATATTGGAATCCAATATATTTCCTTATCCTTTTCAGTGAACTTCACCTGAATTCTCTTTTGTCCAATCTCAATATTGGTATTACTGCTTTCTTCGACTTAGTATTTGCCTAACATTTAATTAGTATAAATTAACTTTTAATATAGTACATAACTTTCTAGATTCTTATCTTTAAAAAAAGCTTATAATTACCTTTTTAAACCTATGATTTGGAGAATTTAATCTATTTTTCGTGTGTGTGAATTCTAGTGCCTGAATTTTTTCTCGCTACATTATTATTATTTTATATCACCTGTACTCTTCTGCTCTGATGCTGTTTTCCTTAACTTTTTAGCTTTATCCATCAAGATTACTTGTTATTTTTTTTCCATTTGTGGGCTAAAGTTATAAATCCTATTTCTATCTAGTGTATAACTTTAAATCTTAAAATATGAATTTCAACTTATTTTTCTGCTGTTACTCAGATTTAGCCATATCAATTTCTACCATAAGAGGGAAACTTTGCCTACCATCCTTTCTTCACTCTCCTCACTTATCACCACTAAATGTGCTGATAATATGAGGTATTATGAGTAATGTTATGAGACTATTCTTTTAAAATAGTATCATCGTTTAGATTCAAATATTCATTTTGTGAATATCATTTTCCAATGTTTTCCTTTTTGGAGGTCATTACTAGATTTGGTAATGTACATTCTCAAATTTTTTCAGAGTGTTCATGGTGATAAACTTTATGAATCTCTACATGTATAAAAAATATTTATTTTGATCTTTTACTTTAATGCTTCCACATCTCAACCATATTCCTTTAAACCAGTTAACTCCTCTGTATGTAAATAGCCCATTAAGCTTTCATCAATGCAAAATTTTGGAGCGTGCTGTTTTCTGCCAGGATCCTGAATATGACAGATTTTATATCTTGAAAACCTAAGAGATTACAATACAAGCCACCTCTCATTATCATTTTAGTAATGATAATTTATCATTTATCAATTTAGTAATGTTCAAAAACTATAGATAAACATTACACTCATGTACATGCATATGTATTTGACACAAGCAGAAAGAAAAATATTTGTGTAGTACTTATGTTGGCTGACAAAACTTGTAAGTAACCTAGGGAATGAATTAACCATGAAAGGAAAGGGAACTAGATGAATAAAAGTATCTTTTTATAAATAAATAAGCAAACAAAATTTATTGATGAAGAGGAACATGGCCTTAAAAAAGAAAAAAAGCAAAAAAACTCACTCCTGAAGGTGTCTCAGTTAGGATGCATTTAGTTGTAAATAAGAGAAAAGGAAACTCAAACTGGCTGTAGCAATGCAGGGAACTGCTTCTCAAACTGTGGTCAGTGAGCATGCTGCATTAACATCACCTGAGATCTTATTAGAAATGTAGATTCTTGGGGTTTATCCAATAATTACTGAGTCAGAATCTCCTAAAGTAGGGCCCAGAAATATGTGTTTTAACAAGCAACCTAAATGACTCTTATTCATGATAAAGTTTAAGAAACATAAGTGAAGGAGATTTATTGGGTTACAAACTGAAAGTTTAGAGTTGAATTCTGTGGTTCAATGTATCTTTTTGTTTTTCTGTTCTGCCTTCGACTTGGCAATTCCATCCTCATTCTGCTTCTTTTGAGGATTTCTATGCACTGCCAACAATTCTGGGCTGTAGACTTCCTCACTGACTTGAAGAAGAAAGGAAAAGTAGGTTGTGTAGGGGAGCTACTTCATAAAACTAAGGAATTTCTTTCTCAAAAGCCCACAGGTATTTTCTCCTTGTGCCATATTGCCCAGTTTCAGTTGCAAGACCCTCTGAAGACATGGGCCAGGAAATGGAATAATGCTGAATTACTGTGCTCCTACCCTGGAGACACAGAAGAATTTAGCATTTCTCCAAGCTGATGGGATGCATGGGTGACATATGAATGCTTGAGTTAAAATTAAGAGTTCACACCACGAGAAGGAAAAATAAATGATGGGAAACCAGTAACAAAGTCAAATCAGTATCATTAAAATTTCAACCTTCCAAATGATTATATAAAACTAATTTAACAGATTATCAGAAAACTTATTTTAAAATTTCAATAGAAAAATGTCCAACATTCTAAAAATAGATGATAATGAGGGAGGACCCATCTAACAAAATTTAAAAAATACTGCAAAGCTTCCGTAATTAAAATTGTCTACCTAGGAAACCGATTGAAATAAGAATATATAAATAGATTTATGTGATTGAATAAAGTTCCAAAATGTATAAATGAAAACTTAATATATAATAAAGATGGCATTTTACTTCATCATTTCTTTAATAAATATGATGTATAATTAGCTTCCCATCTGTATAAAAGTATATCATTTTGTTATACCATTTACAAAAATAAATACTAGGTGGATTAAAGATATAAATGTGAAAGACACAATATTCACAAAACAATTAGGAGAATATTTGTATAACCATGTGATAGGGGAGACCTTCAGGAGCAATAAAGGAAACATTACAGAAAAAGATTAAGAGATTTAATTACAAAGAAATTTAAACATTCTACATAGAAAAATATACCATAAACAAATCTAAGAACAGATATGACTGAGAGAAAATATTGGTAATATATACAGCGATAACAAATACATTGATAATAAGCACATAAAAGTAATAAAATTTGGCTGTGATGTAAATCAGCAAGTCACAGAGTAGGAGATGCCAATGGAAAATAGATATTAATATACGAAAAGATGTTTAACTTCACTAGTAGTCAGGAAAATGAAAATAGAGAAGTTACATACAACATATTTAAACCCATCAGATTGACAAAAATCTGTGTGAATGTTTAATATATAATTTCCAGTGCTGATGAGAATGTGAGGAAATGAGAATTCTTATACATGCTGGCAGAAATGTGAAATACCATGGAGCATATTTGGTAGTATCTACTAAAACTGAAACACACACACACACACACACACACACACACATTCTTTAACTGTGTTTTCTCAGTTTGGGGAAATCTATCAACTAGAAATAAAACCACAGACATATAAGGCAATATATAAAATAATGTTTATTGTAGTATTATATCAGTGGCAAAAATAAATTAGCAAACTGTATTGTCAATTAATGGAGACAAGTTGAATAAGATAAGGTACACTGATGCTGTGAAATGCTATGCAATCATAAAAAAGATGAATTTATTCATTATTCATTTAAGAAACATTTAACATATACCTAGAATGTTAATGTTCTGTTTTATATGTGACATTAAAACAAGTTCTAAAAGAAAGTGTGTCTTTAGTAACTCATATACTACTGAGGATGGAAAATAAACAAATAATTTCAAAGACTAATTATATATTAAAAATAAAATAAATCAGGGTTATGTAATAGAAAAGGATAGATAGGGAGATAAACTGAAACCTGAAGAAAAGAGAGCGACAACCTTGTGAAAATAATGGAAAATAATATTTTAGGCAGAATGAACATTTTCCTGACAGCCATATCAATGGATCCAGAGGGATGTTCAGATTATACTTAAAAAAAAAAAAAGAAAAAACACAGAAACGTATAGCATAGCATGATCCCAGTTTTTTGTAAAAAATTAGGAAAAATCATTCTCCATATGGATAAGTATATGTTTTTGTTTTTTTAAGTGTGCATAGAGAAAACATAGAAGAACACATCATGTTAACACTAATTAACTGGGTGATTGTATTGGGGTGGGGAAGTGTAGGTATAGTTAGTTTAATTTTCCCTTTTAGGTATTTGTTTTGGGCTCCTAATGGCAAGTAGATTTTGATTTTATAGTTTGAAGGAAAAATGTAAGTAAGATTTTCAAATTATGAAAAATTTTAGTGGGTCATTTCAACTTTGAGATTCATTTTTTGGCCAGGAAAACTACTCTTATTTCTTTGATTATTTCCTCCCTATTGTTCTCTCTAACAGTTCTTTATGGAACACCTACAATTTGGTCAAGCAGCCTGACTGCTCTGAATTCTCATTAATTATTTCTAATTAATTATCTGAGACTCCACTAGTTCCTGCTCACTATTGTGTCGAATATGAGTTTTTAAGGTCTGACACAAATGTATATCCACAGCTGTTTTGTGTTGATATTTTTGGCTCTTATTTTTTCTGCTTTCTATTTTTTCAGAATTTTTTCTCAAAGTTTCTAATTACTTTTTTCCCTTCTCAGTATCTTGCATCTATTTTTAAAGAACCTAAATATCTTGGTCAGTTTAGGCTGCTATGGCAGAATACCATAGACTGGTGACTTATAAAAAGTAAACATTTATTTCTCACAGTTCTGGAGGCTGAGAAGTCCAAGACCAAGGTGCCAGTAGATTTAATGGCTGGTGAGAACTCGCTTTCCGGTTCATAGATAGATGGCCATCTTCATGATGCACCCACACAGGGTGGAAGGTGCAAGTGGGGCACCAACACCATTCATTAAAAATGTATAGTAAATCTCCAGTAAGCATGTTGCATTTTAAATTTGGATATTATCCTAACTTACCTCTCATTGGTAGATGATATGGAGGAGTGTACATGTCTATCTGATCTGTTACTCTCTATCCCCTGACTGCTCAGTGATGTGACATATTCTTCCTATTGAAAGAATGAAACAGATAACACTGCAAGCCCTTTTCATGTGTCACACTTAGTGATTTTCAAATTAGTAACATTCATGAAGACTTTTCCACTGGCCTGTGACACAAATAAAAATAAGGTTGCTATATTTTGGGCATTTTCATAAAGCCAAATTTATTCAATTTGCAGAACTATAATGAATTCTGTGAATTTTGTCCTGCTTTAATGAAATAATTATTGTAGAAAAAGTAGTCTAATTTCCACTGTGTTGGTCTTGATGAAGTGGGATTTTCTATTATAAAACTCCCAATTAAAAAATAAGTCCATAAAGTGCCAAAGCTTACAACACAATACATCCTACGATATTTAGGGGAAAAAGACTTTGTCTTACTCTGTGCTTCATCTCTACTGCATAGCAAAGTATGTATCATACTACAGTGCCCACTATTTGGAGAACTGAATCATGAGGCATAGAGAGTAAACCGAGCTTTTTAATGCTATCCTTATAGTTTATTCTGTGGTCAATTGATACTAGCAGAAGTCGTATTAAAATTACATGAGATAAATACTACTTCATATAAATAAACCCCATACTGGGGTATAGGTCTATCATTATTCTCTATTATTTTCCAGTTTGAATTTCAGAGGGAGTTTATTCACTAGGTCCCAGAGAATTAGCAAGATGGTCTAAGTTTTTTGCCATCACATTTCTCTATATCTTTATTTCTAGAAAACAATTCCTTAGGGCATGTTTAAAATTTTCTACCATCTTTCTTTCTTTCTATCTTTCTATCTTTCTTTCTTGCTTTTCTTTCTTTCTTTCTTTCTTTCTTTTCTTTCTTTCTTTCTTTCTTTCTTCTTTCTTTCTCTTTCTTTCTTTCTTAACAACGCAACCAACAGCAACAACAACAACAACAACTTAACAACACCCATATGTAACAACAACAACAATGACAAGCAACAACAGCAACAACAACAGCAACAGCAACAACTAACAACAACAACAACAGCAACAGCAAACAACCAGCAACAACAACAACAACAACTGTTGCCATTTCTCTCACTAATATATATATAACAACATCTACAAGGGAGCCTTTGATACCATGCTTGGCTTTGCTACAGGTGTTTTTGCACGGTTGTTTTGAAGCATGTTTTTGAATTGGTCGTAAACTAATTAATTAATTATTTTATGGTGACATCGGTTAACAAAATCCAGTAAGTTTCAGCTATACACTTTAACAGTAAGGCATATATATGTTTACACTATGTGTTCACCTCCCATAGTTAGATTTCTTTCTGTCACCACATATTTGATCCCCTTTACCCTACCTCCCTCCTTTCTCCTCTCCATACCCTCTGGTAACCACCAGTCTATTGTCCATGTCCATAAGTCTCTGTTTGTTTATCCTGTTTGTTTGTTGCTTTTAGGTTTATATCCCACATATAAGTGATATCGTGTGATTTTCAACTTTTCTGTCTGTTATTTTGCTTAGCATGATTTTTTCCTGCAATGGTGGAACAAAAAATTCTCACTTGTGGGTATCCCCTAATTTTATTCTTTCTCTTTCACTCTCTGCTCAGTTTATTGTCCATCTCTTCTTGGAGAAAACAAGATTGCCTTCCTCCCAGTTCCCCACATTCTACCCCATGGAAGTACATGGCACTGATTATAATTAATATAGACTGTCATTTTAGAAGAAATAGACAGAAAAAGATAGTGGATATTAAAATAGTGGTACTTATATCTCATCTATCATACCGATACATTAACGAATGGCAAAGATATTTAGCATAGGTCAATATTGGTGCATATGTTGGAGGTCCAAACATATCTTTTTTTTGTCATTTGCAGTTAAATAAAAATACATACATGCAAATTTTAGCTATTAGTATAGTTGGCCTATGTTAATTGATGATAAATAGGGCAAGACCATAGCGTGGATGGCCATGGGATAGCATGGTGCCTTGGCGCCCTAAAAACACATGCAAAAGACCTTGAGAGTTGACACCTAGTTTTCAATTGTCCTTCAGTCTCAAATGAAGTCCCACTACGTGGACCCAAGCCCTATATTAGGCTCTTCACTCCTCCTATGCCATTGCACATGTTGTCCTTGAAATTATTGATAATCTTTAGAACTCTATTGTACTTGTCTTTTGTTCTTCTAGATCAGGAAGGTATAGTTTAGACTTATTCTAAATAGAAATCTCTATGCTGTCATAAACATTTGTAGCTGGCAGTACACCTTCATAACCTTGTTTTAAATATGTACATGGGTCTTTTATTTTGTTTAATATATATTCTCTGGCCATTAAGCATGTTTCTCACTATTTTCTTTTCTTGAGCAACCTGATAAACATTTTTTATCTTTAACTTCTGAAGTCTTATTGATGCTTTTTAAGAATACCTGTGCTGATACCATAAAAAAGATTCAGTAAGTCTCTTCTGTACATGTGGTGATGATAAGCAACCAGAGTTATAAAAACCTGGTATATTTATATAAATAAGGAAGATAAGTAATTTCACACTCATGATAATATCAAGAGTTAGTATTCTTAACTCAAATATTTTAATTCCAGTTATGTTTCTTTACCAAAAGATTGTTTACTGTTTCCAATTTCTAAAAACTAAACTGTTTTTTCTTGAGTAAGAAATATTAGAAGATAATTTTATTTAAAAAACGAAATCGTGATTGTCACATGACATAAAATGAACATATTAAAGATTTTAACTAGTAAGGGAACAAAACTGATTCAAAGAAAACCCAAACTGTCACAAATTTATATTGAGATAACATATACTGAAATGAATTTACAAAAGGATGTAAAACTGGGAAAACTGATCAATATGCAAGATCAGTATTCATTGGTCATATGCATTCCAACAGATATAGTTTGCATTTATAAAAATAAAAACAAATTATTTTCAATACTATTATTTTTTAGAAGTTAACAACTATCTCTAGAGAGTTGTAAGTTACCTAAGTCAAAAACAAAATCAAGTGCACACTCTTATGCAATCAATCTACGGAAGTTATGGTGTTTCACTGAAAAGATATCTGGTAGTCTCTTTTTCCATTATTTCCTCCTCCTTTGTGATCTTAATAAACTCAAAGAAATATCATTCTTGATCACAAAATAAAAATGGCTCATTAGACTTGTCCCTATTGTTTGCATATATACATCAAAAGTGTTAATTTACTATGTATTCCTTCTCAAGTCATTTTTCAGGAAACCAAGCTCCAAAACCTCTTTACACCAGATTTCACCTGCAGTATTTATACATTTGGATAAAATTTTCTCCTCTTCAAATTCCCCAAATTTCCTTAGGTTCTTTGGCATGCCAAAAAGTGAACTTTCTTACCACCTGAAAGGCTGGGACTCTATAGCCAGGAGTCAGAGCAGTTTCTCTGAGAGGACTTTATAGTTATCATCTTCACAGGTAAAGTCAATCACAGTTCTTTAAAAGTGAATTGTCACCCCTGGTTAAATGAGCACTATTCTCAACTATAATCCTCTATGTGAGGACATGGTTACATAATCAATTTTTTCTAATTGTATCTTGGTAGAAATGAGTATAGAGTCTTACGGAGTTTCTTTAAATAACTAAATTAACATGAAAAGTTAGAGAATTTAAGAGTTTCTGGAGGGGTCAGTGGAAATCAGATAATATTTTTAAATGTTTCGTTTTGATTTACAAAAGTAGAATCTACTAAATTGTCATGTTTTATTAGATTTGTGGTTAGACGTTTTAATGAACCTGTTATATTCTTGACTCAACTCAGTCGGAAAGTTGTCTAAAGCATGTCATCACAAGTCCAAGAGTCTCTTACTTGAGTTGACAATAGCCTGAAGTACCTGGTGTAGTTCTTTTCCATGGTGGTCTGAGACAAACTCATTGTTTGTTGAAGACAAAAACCCTGGTAACTTATAGAAGAGTTGTCGCACAGCATCAGAGAAAAACAAAGGCTATAGATGACAGAGACTTAATGGCTATTGTTCATTTCTTACTGAAAATTTTCAAATGTAAAAGGATTAATGAGAGTTCATAATAAGAATCTGTAAATAATCAAAAATGTTGGTTATTTTTGTGACATGCAAAACATCATTGTACAGTTATTCCTAATATAATTTTAGATAAACCGTCTTTAGGAATAACTGAATAACCTCATTTTTAAAAAGTCAATAAATGTTAAATGTGATTTATAAAAATAATGAACATAATTTTATAAAGGATAATCCTTAGACATTGTATATGTATTATACAAAGAATATACCTAGACTATGAAGTAAAGAGATTCAATAAGTAAACACTAGGGCCTAGACATTTATGTTTTTATAAAACTCTATGAATAAGTTTGACATATACTCGCAGTTGAGCACCATTGGCTTTGAAGGTACTAGATTCAAACTAAAATTATAGCCAAGTAAATCAGAGGTGAGGGAGGTTAGATGAGATTCAGAATATTTGTATAATTTTAAGAATCTCTCACAAATAACTTATTACAGTTTATCCTCATTATTCATGGAATCTGTATTTGTGATATCACTTACTTGCACTTTAAGGCCTTCTGAGCAACCAGGAAATGATTCAACTTGTGGAATTACTTTGGATCATCCTCTGATTCTAAAATTTGTCTTCTTCGGTTTGGGCGCACCTTAATCTCTACAGTTTGGGTTTCTGATTTCACTGGGAAATAGCTTTTAGTGCTTCATGGTGAATCTCTGTCACTGACACACTGCAGCCCTCATTCATCCCATCCCCTTATTCTGTTTCAGACCTCCTAGAGTTATGACAGACATGATCAAACACACACTTGTACTCATTCGGCCCTGACTTTACCTCTGCTCACCAATGCAGGTCACATCATAGAGATTGGCTAGAAATGGTAGCCCTGTCAAATTCAGTCTGTTTGTGACAAGTCACATGTAGTAGATGTCTGTTTTGTCTGTGATAATTGTTTAAAGATTTCATTTTTTCTTTAGTAGTTGATATATGTCCTCTTGGTTCAAGTTTTTATTTTATGGCAAATGTTCCTAAGCCATCTTGATTTATCTAGTGCAGATTTTCTCAATCTAGGCAATATTGACATTTTAAGCCAAATAATTTTTTTGTTGTTGAGAAGTGTTCTGCACATTCTAGGATGTTTAGTAGCAGATTTGGTTTCTACTCACTAGCACCCTCCAAGTAGTGATGATGAAAAATGGTTCTAGACATTGCTAAATGTGTCCCTAATTGTGAACTACTAGTCAGATACTTTGTTTTGAATCTCCATTTCCACTTATTAGTTAGATTATCTTGATTAAGATACTGAACCTCACTATCCTCAGTTGTAGAGTGGGCATACTACTGAGTCTAATGCAAATAATTATTAAGGAGATAAAGGAGCTCATTCATTTCAAGCCCTGAGTGAAACATCTTGCACATGGTAGGTACTCAAAAAAATGAAAGCACTTATTATTTTATTATTGATTGTACATAAAGAATCATTAATAATCAAAATAAACATTTATATGCTATTTTGAAACACAACATTATTCCATGGACAGATGTTTAGAATGACTATTAAACAAAAGTGGTCATTTTTTAACAGGCTTATTTAAATTATTTTGTTAATGTAATCTCATTGAAATTTCTAAAGTTATAATAAAATTTTCCCCAAGATTTTTTTGAGATCTAGGATGCTTTCAATTTATGCGCAGATTTGTCATTAAAACGTTCTCGTGAAGTTTTGGATGAATAAGAGGCTGTTGTCTACTTCCCCATAGTTAAATGCAGTTCCCTAATAGCAGAAGTGAGATCTCTAGGGCAGATGCTGTGTCCTATTTATTTTCTATACAGTCTACAGACCACTATGACTTTTAATAAGCTTTATTTTGGGAGTACAACTTTTTCTTGGAGAATCTTTTAGAATTTACATTAACTCTTGGAGAGCATTAGTTTATTATTTGTGCTACTTTAGGTAGCTGAAGAAAATCAATAAATCTCAAAACAGGTACAAGCAAAAATAATGTATAAAATGAACTGTGATGGTAGATCTCACTGCAAAACAATACTCTTTTCAGAGGGTCTCTGTTGAGAAGTACAGGATTGGAACATAGGGCAGGTTGTTGATGATAGGACACAAGAGCATGATACTGAGTCTAGGAAGGACTGATTTTAGTAAAGTAAGCCAGTAAGACCAAATGGAAACTCTCATTTTCAGTTTGATCTGTCTGATGTGTCTCTTGGGTATGATAAATAGCCTAGAGATGTCCTAGTTTCTGAGATACTAGGACCTAGGCTAGGCGATGGCATAGCCTCTGGGCCCTCAGGCTGTAGAAATATGATAGAAGAAAAAGAGACATTTACAGAAGTGGTATCTTGGGAGAAAGTTTAGGTTAATAGAGAGATATATGGTTTGAAGAGAGATTTCTAAGTCAACAAAAACTAGAAAAGACAGCCAAGTTGAATTATGAAGAGCTTCAGAATCCAAGAAAGCTGATATAGAGAAGGACAGAAACTGTGACCTAAAGCAATTCTCTCAGGAGTTGGGGTATTTACCTAGTTTTTAAAAATTCAGAATCACACTTCCTTGTGAAATTAAGGGTTGAAAGCCTATGTCATTTAACATTTATTGAATGTTTACTAAATAGGTTAATATCTGACAGGCATTTTGTTAGGGAGTAGTGAGGCAATGACAAGTACTTTTAGAACTGGTTCCTGGTTCCTGCTCTCATAAAGCCCTCAAGTGAGTAAAAGGTATTAATTATCATATTAATATGTAGCTATATACTGTTATCTGCTAATCATGAAAATAAAATTATTATAATATAGTGGAGAATAAGAAAATCTGGCTATGCTATGTTATGGTGGTTATGATGGTGGTGTGGAGGCAGAAGTCAAGGGAGGCTTCACCAAAGAAGTGTTTTTTTGTTGTCATTTCATTTTTGCTGAGATTTCATGATGTATGGGAAATAAGCAGCATTCCAAACAAAGGGAATTCAGAAGCACAGAGACTAGAGGTGGGTAAGGGTGAGGGAGAAATAGGCAGAATACCGTAGGCCTTGGTAAGTAAAAGATGGCTAGTAAAGAACATAGAGACTGAGAGGAACAGATTTGTGAGATAGTGAAGTAAGTAAGGGTCAGATCATGCAGAATATTACAGGCCATCGGAAGGATCTGGGTCTGTACGCCAAACTTAACAGAAAATAATCTTTAAAAGTATTTAAGCAGAAGGTAAATGATCAGGTGTGTAATTTGAAAGCATCCATTTGACAGCTCTGTGGTGTTTGGATTGTAGTGTGGAAAGAGTAGATATAGGAATATCATTAGCAAGCTATTATAGTACTTAACTATAAGATGATGGTAACTTAGATTAGAGTGTTAGATTTCATAGAAAGAGCCATGGATGAAGGTATTATTGGAGGGATTTGATGGTGGATTAGATTTGGCTGTGAGAGAGAGGAAGATGTTACAGTTGACTTGTGCAATGCTTCTATAGGAAACTGAATGAATGATGGTGCCACTGTTTAGGTTTGATCAGGATGAATGCAACATAATTTGATGTCTTTGAAATATCAACTGGAGATGTCTAAAAGGCAGATCTGGCCTAGAGTTATAAAGCTGTGAGTCCTTTCTATAGATGTAAATTGAAACCATGGGCTTGAATGAGATTTCTTAGAAATAGAATTATAAGAAAAGAGACTTTAAGACTAAGTCTTAAAGAATTCACACTTATAATCACCAAGTAGAGGAAAATAATCTGGAGAAGAAAAAAAAAATGAAAATTAATTGCCAAAGAGAAAAGAGAAAAACAACCAAAGTGTGGCATCACCAAAAACAAGAGAGAGGTGCTTCAGATAAAGAGAGAATGTGAACACATTGAAATTATGGTGAAAAGTTAGGTGAAGACAGGATTGATTTGGATATTAAGGCCAAGGTTAATCCTAGGTAATTTTTAGGAAGAGATGTTTTGGTAATGGTAAAGTCCAGGTTTCTGGGTTTATTTTTTGTTAGAGGAAGGTAGAAACAGTATTAGACAGGAGTTCAGTTGAGAACGTTAGGGTAATACTAGAAGGCTATATATCATAGCTAAGTTATTAAAAATTTAGGATTCTGGAAAAGCATAGGGATTCTGGGAAACATGGCAGAGTGAGAGATGTCCTCAGATCTCTCCCCTTGAAACAACAATAACCTGAACATCTAAAACTCAACAAAAAACATGCAAACTGCACACCAGCATGTCTGAACGTGAGATCTGCACATAAGAGCTACCACAGGTCAGAACCCTGGGACAAATAAAAGAGCTACCTCTTGCCAGGAGCTCCTTGCAGGAGGAGGGGGAGGGGTGAAGGTGCAGCAACTTCCCTGATCAGCCCTGCTTGGAAGTGCTGGGATTTAGCAGCTGGCAACAAGGCCCAGTCATCTGGGCAGAAAGCAGAGAAGTGGGACCGGACAGCAGAGAAACAACAATTGCTTTTCACCGACCCTGGTTTCCAAACTGCGGCTGAGCTGCAGCCCCCAAACCCCAACCCAGAAGGCCTCTCTCCTCATACCCTCCGAGACCAAACACCGCAGAGCCTCAGGAGAATCTGAGCAAACACTGCTGAGACTGAGGCTACCTATCGCTACCTCTAGAGCTTCCTTCAGGAGAAGGGGGAGGGGAGAATGAGCTGCAAGTTCGTGCTGCAAGTTCCCTGAACAGGAGAGCCTGGAAGGGTTGTGGGTTAACCGTGGCTGGCTGGCTGCAAGGCCCGGTCAAAAGGACAGAAAGCGGAGAAGCAGCCAGAAGAGAAACAACAGTTGATTCTTACCGACTGTGGTTGCAAAACCAAGGCTGAGACGCAGCGCAACCCCCAACCCCCAACCCCCAGCCCAGAGGGCCCCTCTTCCCATATCCTCTGAGCAAACGATACCGAAACTGTTAGGGATCCAGGAGGCTTAGACATCACCTAATGGAAACCGAAAGAAGAGCGCCTTCTTTGCAGCAGGCTAAACAGAGACCTTTATATAAAAAATCTTCTTTCTGGAAAACAACAGAACACACTTCCATTAATGCCCAGGCAGAGAAATAGTCCATTAAACACCATGAACAACCAAGGTCACAAGGCAGCTCAGAAACAAAGAGAAAAATTTCCAGAAAATAAACTTATAGACATAGAAATATGCTATTTAAATGACAGAGAATTCAGGATGGTACTTCTGAAAAAACTTAACGAGATCCTAAACGAATCATATCAACGATGTCAGGAACTGAAAAAACAACTAGATGAGCAGAATGAGTTCCTTAGCAAAAAGATTGAAACCTTCAAAAAGAACCGAATAGAACTTCCAGAGATAAAGATCACACTGCAAGAGGTGAAAAACGAAATAGCAAGATTGGGAAATAGAGTCAACCAAATGGAGGGAAGGATTGGTGACATCAAAGACAGAAATCTAGAAATAAATCAGAAAGAAGAAGAGAGAAACTGAAGAATGAAAAATAATAAAGAGAAATACAGGAACTAGCTGATACTATCAGGAGGGGAAACATGAGAATAATGGGCATTGCCGAAGGTGGGAAAAAGGAACAGGGACAAGAAAGCATTTTCAGACAAATAGTGGACGAGAATTTCCCAAATCTAAGGAATGAGCTGAAACTTGGAATTCAAGAAGTCAACAGAACACCCAATTATCTCAACCTAAAAAAGCCTTCACCAAGACACAATGTATTAAAGTTATCAAAAATCAATGACAAAGATAGAATTCTTAGGGCAGCCAAGGAGAAGACTTCTCGGCACAGACCTACAAGCAAGAAAGGAATGGAATCAAATATTTAAACTATTAAGTGAAAGAAACTAACAGCCTAGAATAATGTATCCAGCTAATCTCTCCTTTAGATATGAAAGAGAAATTAAGACATTTTTGGACATACAAAAATTGAAGGAATTCTCCACTACGAGGCCTGCACTACAGGAAATTCTAAAAGCAAATAACAACAACAAAAAAAGACATAATTAAGAGTAAAGTGACTACCAGGCAAATAGAAGGAGAGGGATGTCATCTTTACTAAGAACAGGGCATTATGAGCTTAAATAATAAGAAAAGAATTGCTATAGCAACATAGTAAGGAATGTTCAGCATACATAGAAACAAATTGAGATAACAATGACTGAAAAGGGGAGGATTCAAAGATCCAAATTTGCAAAGGGGAAAGGAGATAAGGCACATGCAGAAGAAACTGGACAACTGTATGTATATAACTATCCTTTTCATATTCCTAATGGTAACCACACACCAAAGATTCAGAACTGAAGTATATACATAAAACAAGAGGAACCAGAGGCAAAACTCACAAAAACCAACCAAAATAAAGAAAACAGAAACACAAGGACAAGGAAGCAATAGAAACACTGAGCTACCAGAAAGCAAAAGATAAAATGGCTATAAGAAGACCTCCATATTTCAATAATTACCCTAAATGAAAATGGACTGAACTCACCAATTAAAAGGCACAATTGCAGATTGGATCAAAAAACAAAACTCAGTCATATGCTGCCTCCAGGAGACACATCTCAGCTCCAAAGACAAATATAGACTCAAAGTGAAAGGGTGGAAAATGTTATTTCAAGCAAATGGCATTCAGAGAAAGGTGGGAGTAGTGGTACTAATATCGGATGAAATAGACTTCAAAATAAAAAAAGGTAAAGAAAGATAGATACTGAGGGACATTTCATTTTGCTAAAGGGAATCATGCACCAAGAAGACATAACACTTATTAATGCTTATGCTCCCAATCAGGGAGCGGTGAAATATGCAAAGCAATTACTCACAGAATGAAAGGGAGAAACAGACCAAAACATTATCACAGTAGGGGACCTAAATACCCCACTGTTGGTTATGGGCAGATCATCCAAACAGAAAATCAATAAGAAAATTACATCCTTAAACAACACATTAGACCAACTGGACATAATTGAAATATACAGAACCTTCCATCACAAAACAGCTGCTTATACACTCTTCTCTAGTGCACATGGAACATTCTCAAGAATCAACCACATACTGGGCCACAGAGATAGCCTCAACAAATATAAGAGGGCTGAAATCATACCAACCATATTCTCTGATCATAATGTTTGAAACTAGAGATCAAATCCAACAAGAAAGCAGGAAGAACCACAAATACATGGAGATTAAACAACATGCTACTGAAGAATAACTGGTTCAGAGAAGAAATAAAAAGAGAGATCAAGAGATACATAGAAACAAATGATAATGATAGTAAAACATATCAAAACTTTGGGGACATGGCAAAAGTGATCATAAGAGGAAAGTTCATATCATTAAAGGTCTATCTCCAAAAACGAGAACGAATCAAAATAAACAACCTAACACTTCATCTTAAAAAAATTAGAAAAAAAGAACAAATGAAGCCTAAAGTCATCAGAAGGAAAGAAATAATCAAAATTAGAACAGAAATAAAGGAAATTGAAAACAAACAAACAAACAAACAAACAAAACAATAGAAAAAGTAAATACAACAAAGAGCTGGTTCTTTGAGAAGGTTAATAAACTTGACAAACCCCTGGCTAAACTCACTAAAGAAAAAAGAGAAAGGGCACAAATAATCAAAATCAGGGGTGAAAGAGGGGAAATTACGACTGACATTGCAGAAATACAAAGGATCATGCAAGAATACTATGAAAAAGTATATAACATCGAATTTAATGACCTAGAAGAAATGGACCAGTACTTAGAAAAATACAATTTTCCTAGACTGAATGAAGAAGATCTGAAAAATCTAAATAAACCAATCAGCATATGGAAATTGAAACAATTATCAAAAACCTATCAAAAAGTAAAAGTCCAGGACCAGATGGCTTCACCAGTGAATTCTACCAAACATTCAAAGATTTAATACTGATTCTCCTCAAACTCTTCCAAAAAATCAAAGAGGAGGCAACAGTTCCCAATTCATTTTATGAGACCAATATTACCCTGATACCAAAACCTGGTAAAGATAACACACAAAAAGAAAACTAAAGACCAGTATCTCTCACGAACACAGATGCAAAAATCCTAAATAGGATACTAGCAAACCAAATACAGCAACATATTAAAAAGATTATATACCACGATCAAGTGGGCTTCATCCCAGGGGAACAGGGATGGTTCAACATATGCAAATCAATTAATGTGATACATCACATAAACAAATTAAAAAATAAGAATCAGATGATCATATCAATAGATGCAGAAAAAGTCTTCGACATGATATAGCATTCATTTTTGATCAAAACACTTAACAAAATTGCTATAGAAGGAAAGTATCTTGACATAATAAAGGCCATATATGACTAACTCTCAGCCAATGTACTTAATGGTGAAAAACTAAAAACCTTCTCTCTAAGATCAGGAACAAGGCAAGGCTGTCCACTATTGCCCCTGCAATTCAATATAACATTGGAAGTCCTAGCAAGTGTAATCAGGCAAGAAAAAGATATAAAAGGCATCCAAATAGGAAACAAAGAAGTCAAACTGTCATTATTTACAGATGACATGATTCTCTATATAGAAAACCCTAAAGACTCCACAGGAACACTACTAGAAACAATAAGCAAATACAATAAAATCTCGATATAAAATCAATGTTCAAAAATTCATAGCATTCCTATACTCTAATAATGAAGTGTCAGAGAAGTGGAAAAAATAATTTTTTTGCAATTACAACAAAAAGAATAAACTACCTAGCAATAAATTTACCGAAACATGTGCAGGACCTATATAATGAAAACTACAAGACCCTATTAAAAGAAATTGAAGAAGATATGAAGAAATGGATTGGAAGAATCAACATAGTTAAAAAGACCATATTACCTAAAGCATTATACAGATTTAATGCAATCCCCATCAAAATCTCATTGGCATTTTTTAAAGAAATAGAACAAAAAAATCATCAGATTTGTATGGAAGCACAAAAGGCCCTGAATTGCCAATGCCATCCTGAGAAAAAAGAATAAAGATTCTTTAGGCATCACTCCACTCGACTTCAAATTATACTACAAAGCGACAGTGATCAAAACAGCATGGTATTGGCAGCAAAACAGACACACTGACCAGAGGAACAGAATCAAAATTCAAGAACTAAATCCATACTTATACAGGTAAATAATTTTCAACAAAAAAGCCCAAAACATACAGTGGAGAAAGGAAAGCCTCTTCAATAAATAGTGCTGGGAAAATTGGAAGGCCACCTGCAAAAGGTTGAAACTAGACTTGTCTATCACCACACACCAAAATTCACTCAAAATGGATTAAGGATCTGAATATAAGACCTGAAACAATAAAATGCATAGAAGAAAACATAGGAATGAAACTCAAGGACCTTGGAATTAAAGAGGGTTTTATGAATTTGACTTCAAAGGCAAGGGAATTAAAAGCAAAAGTAAATAAATAGGACTACATCAAACTAAAAACCTTCTGCTCCACAAAAGAAACCATCAACAAGGTAAAGAGAGAACCATCCAAATGGGAAAATATATTTGCAAGCAACACTTCTGATAAGGGCCTAATATCCAAAAAATACGAAGAACTCATATGACTCAATAACAACAAAAAAACAAACAATCCAATCAAAAATGGGCAGAGGATCTGAACAGACACTTCTCCCTAGAAGACATACAAATGGCCTACAAATATATGAAAAGATGCTCAATTTCGCTAGCTATTCGTGAAGTGCAAATCAAAACCACAACGAGATACCATCTCACACCTGTTAGAATGGCTATAATCAACAGGACAAATAATAACAAATGTTGGACAGGATGTAGAGAAAAAGGAACCCTCAAGCACTGGTGATGGGACTGCAAATTGGTACAGCCTCTATGGAAAACAGTATGGAGGTTCCTCAAAAAACTAAGAATTGATCTGCGATATGATCCAGCAATTCCTGTACTGGGTATTTATCCCAAAGACTTGAAAACCCATATCCAAAAAGATATTTGCACATTGATGTTCATAGCAGCATTATTCACAGTGGCCAGGACATGGAAGCAACTGAAGTATCCTAAGATTGATGATTGGCTATAGAAGTTGTGGTACATATATACAATGGAATATTACTCAGCCATAAGAAGAGATGAAATGCTGCCATTTGTAACAACATGGATGGACCTCGAGATACTCATGCTAAATGAAATAAGCCAAACTGAAAAAATAGAAAGTCACATGATATCACTTATATGTGGGATATAAATCTAAAAGTGACAAATGAACAGGACAAACAGAGACTCAGAGACATGGACAATAGACTAGTGTTTACCAGAGGGTAGGGTGTCGGGGAGGAGGGGTGAGGTAGACAGGGTAAAGGGGATCAAATATAGGGGGGAGTCGGGGAAGGTGAAGTAGATAAAGGGGATCAAATATATGGTAGCTTAAGGAAACTGGATTTTGGATGATAATCACCCAATAGAATATATAGAGGTCAAATTATAATGTACACCTGAAAATTATATAATTGTATTAACCAATGTTTCCCCAATAAACTTAATAAAAAATGTAAAAAAATAAAAAAATAAATAAAAATTTAGCTAGTGGCGATCTGAGCACATTTAAACATGAATAGAAAAAATGTCCTTGAGAGGAAGAGCTACGATAAAAAGAGAATGTGAAAGAATGGAGAGTTACTTAGAATGATCTTGGAAAATCATTTGGACTCAGAAGTGGATTACTGGAATGCTATTGAAGATTTCACGGGCCCCTTTCGAGAACATGTCCTCTAGAGAACAGTTTTCCTGGGAGTTTCTTTAACATACAATAATAATTCCGTAAGCTCAGCGAGAGCTTTGAAAGTTAAAGTGCTGGGGCCCGAGTTCAGTAGTTTCAAAAGCAAGGCATCCATATACTATCATGATTTGCTGGCAGCTAAGCAGCAGGAGAGATGGAAAAAGAAGGAAAACTGAATGGATTCATCAAGCAGGGAGGAGGAAGCTGTTAGCCCGATCCAAAATGTTGACCGATGCTTTTCGAAGTAAAAATGGCAGCAGAGAGATCTGCTGTATCATGGATCCTCTCTATTTGATTTGTAAGTTCAGGTAGTCTTATACTGAGGAATGAGGAATAAACTCAGCGGTCTGGGGAGTGATATATTTCACAATAGGAACAACATATATTTTCAGCCTCATCAGATACCGCAGAGAAATACTGTTTCAATTTCCAGATGGCTTTCAGAATGGTGACAGTTGTCTATGCAAAGCAGCATAGGAATAGCCAGAAAACCTTTCATATCTACCCATTTCTCTCAAACATTCCTTTCTCTATGCTTTATCCATCTGGGATCTTTCCTAATCTTTACCATATGCAGTTAAAGAGAAAGAGGAAATAGAAAAGCATTTTCATGGGAACTTCACTTTGGAATGTTATAGTATTTGAAAACTATTTAAGGCTCCAAGTAAAGTATATTTGGATTTATAGTTACCTTTAAAGTAGAAGGAAAGAGCCATTACTGGAATATTTATCTAGACAGGCAAACTTCAATGTATTTTAAAGTATATATATCAAATGGACATGGCTGTATCTGTTACCTCTCTCTGCCATTCCCTCTCTCTTTCTCTCTCACTTTCTCATAATCAAGATGCTTATCTATGTCAGTTCTTGGATGCAACTCTGCTGTTCTTTGATTATCCCCTTTTTGTCTCCACCACTCTAGATTATGTTATTTTCCTGTGCTATCAAAGGTCTCTAACTCATCTTTATACCTGCAGTGCCTACAGTGTCTGTCACACAGTAAGTGTTCAGAATGTTTACTAAATCAATGGGTAATTTTTGAATTCTTTATATTTAATAAACAATAGTACTATGTAAAATGGCTCTATTACATTTTCCCCCATTTTATTGAGGTGTCATTGACAAATTGTATCTCTTTAAAATATACAACATGATGATTGGATATATGCATACATAGTGAAATAATTACTGCAATCAGGTTAATTACCACATCTATCATCTCACATAGTTACTTTTGTGTGTATGTGTGGCGACAATGCTTACTCTGTTAGCAAATCTCAAGTATATAATACCTATTATTAACTATAGTTACCATGGTATATATTAGATCTTATTAATCTACTCAAAAATTTATTCAATTTATAACTAAAGGTTTATACTCTTTAACCAGAATCTCTCCATTTCCTCTATACCCAAGACCTCCTGGTAATCATCGTTCTGCTTCTATGAGTTTAACATTTATTTATCTATCTATCTATCTATCTATCTATCTATCTATCTATCTATCTATCTATCATCTATCTATCTATCTATCTATCTATCTATATCTATTTATTCATTTATTCATTCATTTATTTATTTAGTTACATTTTAAGCTTAAACATCTTATATTTCAATATACATGTTGATAAAAGTAGCCTTTTGTAACAGTTTTTTAATTATTATAATCAGCATTCTCTCTTTTCACCTCTAAACTTGCATACAAGTCTCTCCTTGAACTTTTTCATCTTTATTTTGATGTTCAGCTTTCTGGAGAAGCCTGGGACCCAGCAAACTAACCAGTAGACTTCAAAATGGGGCTGTGATGAGGATGGCCAAAAATTCTGGATTTCACTTATAAGTGAGATTATACAATATCTGTTTTTTTTTGGTCTGGCTCATTTCATGTGACATACTGTTCTTCAGGTTCATCCATATTGTCACAAAAGGCAGGATTTTCTTCCCTTTATGGTTGAATAATATTACATTTTCACACACACACACACACACACACACACACACACACATATATATATATATAGAGAGAGAGAGAGAGAGAGAGACATATGTCTGATATGTCTATATATATGTATATATAATCTCACATCCTTCTTATCCTTTCTTCTGTCAATGGACACAGGCTATTTCCATATCTTGACTATTGTGAATAATGTTACAATGACCATGAGAGTGCAGATTATCTCTTTGAGATAGTGATTTCATTTCCTTTGGGTATATACTAAGAAGTAGAATTGCTAGATCACATGATTGTTCTACTTTTAATTATTTGAGTGACCTCCATACTGTTTTCCATAGTGGCTATATCAATTTACATTCTTACCAAGAGTGTACAAGGGTTTCCTTTTCTCCACATCCTTGCTAACACTTACCTCTTGACTTTTTGATAAAAACCATTTTAATAGATGTGAAGTGATAATTCATTCTGGTTTTGATTTACATTTCTCTGATAATTAGCGATGTTGAGCACCTATGCATAGACTTGTTTGCCATTTGCATATATTCTTTGGGAAAATGTCTACTCAAGTCCTTTGCCCATATTCTAATTGGCTTATTATTATTATTATTATTATTATTATTATTATTAATTTTCTATTGAGCTGTATGAGTTTCTTGTATAATTTAGATATTAATCCATTATCAGATATATGGTTTAACATGTTTTTAAATATTATAATACCACAAATATTGAATGCATCTTTTTTCTCTTTGTTAAATGAAATGAGTTTCTTTTTTCCCCCTATAAGATGTCCATACATACTTAAATCTCAAAACACTGTGCAAGCATGAAAACACATGCTTTCAATTTTGAAATATTATATAGTTTATTTCTTTAGTTAACTACATACTAATTAAGGCAATATCAAATGTATTAGAAATCTTTTGGGTCTTTAAATCAAATCAACTTTAAAAAAAGGGAATTTATAATTCCATGTAATTAAAATTCTAGGAGTAAATCAGACCTACTTTAAACACACTTGGGTCCAGGGTGTTAAATTACATCATTTACAGTCACTCCTGACCTCCCGGATCTTTTTTCATCCTCTTTCCTCCTCTCACCCAACACCTTGTTTCTGCTGCCTTTTGTATTTTGGACTTCTTCTTCATGAATATTGTTTCCTTTAGGGCTACAATAATATGTAGAGTTATTTTGGAATTATAATATTATAATAGTGTATTATAATATATATTTAACATAATTATTAATAATGTAATATATCAACATAGTATAGATTAATATTATCTATTAATAGTATGATATAATATTAATATCTAATATATATTTAATGAATAGCAATATAAGTATATGATAAAATATAGATTTATTATATAAAATTTTTTACCTCATTTAACATTGTATTTTGAGCATAATTTAATTAAAATTACATTTCTTTATGCCATCAAATTTTCTGTGAAAAATTTTTAATTAGATCCATTTGATAAATTATTATTTTATAAATGTAATGTTTAAAAAATGTTTTATTATTGAGGGAACATTACTTCTTTAACTTAAAATATGCTAACCTCTTTTTGGTTTATCCTTAATATGGGCTTTTTTTTTCTTATGAATAAATTTAAGAAGAATGTAGAGGCTGAAGAGTAATAAAATGTATATGAAAATAGCAGTCCTGACCTGTCATTAGTCAGGGCATTTATGGCTATGATAGATTTTTCTGGATCCATCTGCTTTTCCTTTCAGGCACCCCAGGCTTCTCAGGACGAAAGGTGTAATCGGTAGCCTCAGAACAGAGCAACGCTAATGAGGATGACCCTGACCTCCTGAGACTAGTGTTCTGACCCCCTGACCCAAACAGAAATAGGAAAGCTTGAGCAGTACATTTAAGAGTAACTTTGGGGTTAGTTCTATGAGTATAAAGATAAATGAGAAAATAAATTCTACTCACACATAGAGAGACTTGGAGAATTTTGTGATATTTGAATCATAAAACTTAAACTGAAAACTGTTATACTTATAAATTAAATAACATTATAATTTCTTTTAAGTAACAACAGAATTACCTTTCCTTTAATATTTCCTTAGTTAATAAGAACCAAATCTTATTGTTATAATTAAGGTTACTAAAAATGCTGTAAGCCTTTTTTTACAAGATGCATTTATTATCTATTTATTAGGTCTGTTTGAAACATATATTGAAATTGTACTATTTTTAGAAATTTCAATTAAAATATATTGAATATTGAAATATATTTAGATTATAATTGAATAGTGTCAAATATTTCTTTTTCACTAGATATTTTGAAGAGCCTTTCACTCTACAGACACTGACCAGGAAGCTTATCTCTATAAATACTGATCATCTTGAATTATTATTTTAAAAATGTATAACTATAATCTTTGCATAGAAATTCATTAATATTTTAATTATCTGATGGTATGTGGAAGATTTTCTCATATCAGAAATTTTAAATGTAATATACCTTGCTACAAATTATGTGAAAAGATACAGAATAAAATTATTGTTTCTTTTTTTACTTTGGAAAGAGACAGAATTAATTTTCATAATAAATTATAGTCATTTAGATGCAATATGTTTGTTGGTCATTGAAGTAAGAAAGGTAACTGTAAACTGGTCTGAGGAAAAAACCACAATTCTTATTTTTCTCTTAAAAAAGTAAAACAATAACTGCCCCAATGAAGACTGGTTGCACCAGTCCACTATTTGTCTAATTCTGTGTGTGTGCGTGCGTGCGTGCGTGCGTGTGTGTGTGTGTGTGTGTGTGTGTGAAAATGGCACCTTCAGCTCTGGATTGCCTAACAGTGTATGAAAGCAAGGCACTTTTAGCCATAGAGATTAACTTTCAGATAAGACATAAAACCAGAGTCCTGGTACTTTCTTGAAGAGTAGAGGCACTAACTCCAGTGTCCTGGCCAAATTTCAATTTGGGTAATTACATTCTGTTTTCTTTAAAGGCCCCTGGTTGGTTCAGTTTGATAAGAAACTCTTAACTTCTTGCCTGAACAGTTATAGAATGTGGCTCTGGGAAATGGTTGCTGGGTTTGCTTTTTAAATGAATAAATGCCAACACTGCAGCACACACACATTCACAAGCACAAGTATATGAAATTTTTGGAATTTTCAAATTTCCATGTGAAAGGCGTGCTTCTGCACATGTCTACATTTTCATTAAGCCAGGTCCTACTGTTTCACCAATACTATGGAAATAGGATCTCTGTCAGTACACAAAAAATACTTCAATAATTGAAGAAGGCAATGATTATTTAATTTTTAAGATTCAATCATATTATAACTAAATCCATAATATATAAGATAAAACAACCTATTGGAGAAGAAGAAATGATATGGCGGATGCCCCATCTTGTGGCTCTAGGGATAGCCCAATTGATAAGTACATTACTTTGACTTATATTAAGAAATCTTCAACACAGAAGAAGCAATTTTAAAGAAGAATTCCAGTAACCTCTAACTACTTCAGGTTACTATTCACAATAAGAAGAGCAGAATTTTAGAAGTCTCCTTAAAGAGGGTAATAGCAGGATTTAGTTCCTAGTGGATTACAGCCCACATTATGAAACTACTGCACATTTGGCACAATTATGCACCACTGGCAGCCTTTTCTCAAAGGAAGCCTCATGTTAAATGAACACTTAGAATCATTTTGGAACTCATGCATCTTGCAGCTAACACTGTGCTAAGTTAGGCATCTAACACTATGCCCATCTGGTAGAGAGAGAATATCAGAGCTGCAATATCATCGGTCCTTCTCCTTAAAAGCTTTGATTTCATTAAAGGTGACCTGTCAAAGTGCTTTGGAAAATGAGATACTCTACAAAATGTGCTGAATAGGACAGATGGGCATTCAGTACATAAATTACTGTCTTACTCATTGTTGTTTTTAAGGTTTCCCAAGATCATGCGGGATGGCTCTTTTTCTGCTTCAGTGTCCTATGAAGCCAGTCTAGAAGATATTCAGTGGGCAGTAAAGGGTTGAGTAATACACGTTTGCAATGAGATATACTGGCCATTACTTTCTAGTATGCGATTGGGATGGTTGTTTTTCAGAAGAGAATTTGGAAATCTCAGAAATAAAATGCAGGTTTCAGTTCCCTTCCAGAACTAAATATTGGAGGAACTGAATTTCAAAGGATGAATATGAATCTATTTCTTATTGTCACTACTTTCACTACAGAAGTGTGCTTTAAAAACTCTCACACAAATACTTTACAAAAATATGTAATTGCATGGCCACATATCATGAATTCTAGCCCCAGCCACTTTGTGATGCTATCTGTTGGCAACATGGTACAAAATGTGAATCGAGCGAGACCCCTGTCAAAAAATACGAATTAGGCAAAGTTCAAACTGACTTTTATATATCAAAAGGTCTCTGAAACTATTGCTCAGTGATGGTTTATTTCATTAATTTTATTAGAATGATTTATTTTTTTGCTTAATTCATGATGCCCTGAACTTAGTTATCTAGCTTCGAAGTCAGAATTAGAAATAGCAAATTACAACAGGGGCTGCCAACACCCAGTCTATGAATATTAGTGGAAAGTGATAGCGATCAAAATTTCAAAAACTATAGCAGACTTTTACTCTCGGGATTACTTTTGTCTTGAATATACTCCAGGAGGGAGTAAAGTAAAATAATCTTGGCCATCACAGTTTTTTTTTTTTTCTTATGTCCATATATTACTTTTCAAAATACAGAGTCGGAATTGTCATACAGGTTTACATATGTTGTACTCATAAGTGTTCTTTTGAAATCCCTATTCAAGTTGTTGATCCATCTCTCAGTTTACTTAACCATTCAATAAGAATAATTAATGTTTCATAGAATTAGAGAAATTTGAATTTTATATTTCAATGGATTGTGAGCTTATTGCTCTTATATAATAATATTCTTGCTTATGTTGAGTAAAACAGAACTAATAATCCTCACTGAACAAGATTACATTTAAAAATTTAGAATACTGTTTATATTTTAGAAAGATTTTATTTGAATTAATTAAAGTAAATTTTTAAATGTTGATAATTTTATAATGAATTTCTAATTGTTTTGAAAATTTTATCTAGAATTTTATAATCCTCAAGGGTCTAAACAGCTTATATTGTACTTTATAAAATATTTTAATTTCATTTATTTCTTATTCCTTTAGTAGATCCTAGGAGAGTATAAAGTAAAACAAAACTAAATAAAACAACAAAAAAATGGTCACTATAGTTGTTTGTTATTCTCTTATATTTATATATTATTTTTCAAATTATAGATTTAGCAGGTTTTAATTATCCTGTAGTCACAATTTTTTTATATTGTAATTTATGTTATAGTCATCTCTTTGATTTTAAACCTTTATTTGCATTTGGATTATTCATTCTATATTTTTGCCTTATGAATTCTTATTTAATCCCTTTTCCAAATTAAAATACATATTTATATTATCATAATTATAATTTAATCTAAAATGCATTCTCGCTGTATAATTTTAAATATTAAGAATTTAATGAAATAATAAATTAAAATCCTTTTGAACTTTAACCCTCATTAAGTAGTCACCAATTAAGTAATGTCAACATGTGCCTCCCAGGATTGCAGAGTTCTGTGGACCATTGATTAATCTGGACCTCTCCTTTTATTCTTTTTGAGAATATTTATAGTGGTTATCCTCCACATATTCTGCCATTGTACAGTGGTATGTTGGGAGCTGATAACTTGTCTATAACAGATTTTTTTAATTGGTAAAAACTATACTCAAGGAGCTGCTATTTGAGAACCACACACTGAGGAGCCTCATATGAAATTGAATATGATTTAGATTTTTGAACCTGAATCTAAAATCTTAATAAGATAAGAATTTGGGGCCTTAGAGCGTAGGATTTGTTTGTTTGTTTGTTTTGTATGTGGGATGAATGTGCACATTTATAACTAGAGGGGAGACTGTGGAAGGTTGTAGTTTATAAAATCAGCCATACTAATATTTCTGGGCCCATAGATTTTTCCAGAGACTTGTCCTTCCTTCTTTAAGAAGTATTGTCTATTCCTCAACTCTTTGAAACTAGATGGAACTTTGTGGCTGTTTCAATTTAATAAAATTGGTGGAAATAATGCTATATGATTTTCAATGCTAGCTCATAAAGTAATATGGCTTCCATCTGACTCTATGTCTTTTGGGACATTCACCCTTTGAACGCAAACACAATATTGTGAAGAATGCAAGTTCACATTAAAATATCATGTGTAGTTGTTCTGCCTGATAGCCTCAGCTAGATCCTAACTGATGGTAACAGCTGCCAGATACAGAAATGAACAAAGCTTCAGATGATTCTAGTTTCCAACAATTAAGCCATTCCGCTGATGTCAAGCAGAGGCAAGAAGCTGGTTCCACCAAGTATTGCATAAACCGTAGACAACTTGTGAGAGAAATAAAGGTTTTTTTTTTTTATTTAAGTCATTGATTTTGAGGCTATTTTTTTCTACAAAGAATAGATAGCCAGAATAGGTCAGAAACTCTTAGATAGCTGATAAAGAATGAAAGTAAATCTGAGCAAACTTTGCATGAATTCATCCAGATGATTGATATTTTTGTGTGTTACTTAAGTCTTATTAACTTCATTTTGGAGACATTTGGTCCTTTGGAGCCATGGAATGACAATAGATTGAATCTGGGAGAGTATATGTGCATGTGTGTGTGCATATCTAGAAATATATATTTCCAATTTAAACTATACCATGAAGAGATCAATGCTGAAGGAGGAAATTGAGAAGTGAGAGAATGAGTGGGTTAATTGAATGAGTGAGCAAGTGAGTGAGCTAATAATTGAGGGAGTGAGTAAAAGGGAAAACCTTTTCTCTCCTTTAGGGTCAGGAGTTATTTTGACATAGACTGAGATGTAAAGATGCCTGGAACTCTACTGGTGGTGGTAGTGTTGGAGTGAGCTGCTACTTCGTGTGGTAAAGTTGAGTTTTCTCTTCTACTAGTAGGGTTGAGATGTCTCTGACTTCTTGAAGTCAGGAGCCATTTCAGGGAGAGCGCTGGACTTGTGCACTATTGTTCACTATTTTATTATTTCTAAACCTTCAGCAAAGTTTCATAAAAAGATTTCTGATCTTTGCTCTACTGAGCTTACATGAAATCAAGGAAAAAGACCTGTTTTATGCTGGATAGAATCAGATAAGAATAAAGCAGTGTTTGATACCAGAGAAGAAATAGCAATACTAGTCTCCAGTGAAAAGTGGTACATACTAGAATAGCCCTCTCATGGCATTTATCAAAAGCAAAGGAAGCATCTTGGTGGAATGATGCACACACTGGGACTAAATAATCAAGTCTCATAATCAAGTCTGATTAGACAACACTCTAGGAAATGCTTATGGAAAGCTAATTTACATCAATAAAGCTGCTGAAGAGACTTTTGTGCTAATGTGGATTATAACAGTCAAACACACTACTTACTAGACATTTGACCATCTATAATAATATTTGTCTTTCTCAGATTTCTATTAAGAATGATGATATCTCTCTGATAAAATTGGTAGGGCGGTTAATGAAATACTGTAAATACAATGGTTCAATTGAGGCCTTCTCTTCTGACTAGGCTTTAAAATGAACCCTATAAATAAGTTAAATGTAACAAAATCATGAAGCACTCAGAAAAAAATATAGAAAATATTTTTTTTCTAACCTTGTTCATGGAAAGGATTGTCTAAACATAAAGACAAAGCAAGACACTAGCAAGAGAAAAAATTAGTTTGACTTTCACCAAATTAAAAAAAAATATTTAATGTTAAAAATTAAAAAGGAAAATAAAAATTAAACCCATCGATAAAGAAGTGGATAGGAGCTAAGTATCTATAATTCACTTAAAATCAATATAAATATTTAATAAAGTACAAAAATATGTTCAACCTAACTATTAAAGAAATGGCTTTCAAAATGCTTGCATTGAGTCTATTACATTGGCAAATTCCAATGTTGGATAAAATATGATGATATTGAAGCTTTCTTACATTGATAGAATGAACATAAATTGGTGAAAACATTCTAGACTCTAAAATTATTTTAGAATCCAGAGAATAATTTGTCTTTGTATAAGGAAAACTGCAAAATGGCTCATTGGTTGAACTAACATTCCACTTATAGGAATGTTTTTTTAAGGAAACAATGAAGGATGCAAAAATAGATTTATATACAATGATTTTACTACAGTTTAAATAAAAATAGAACAACAGTACAAATTAAACATAGTACAATAGTTCCAATACATTATGAGTACAATAGTAATACTACTGATGCAGTATTACACTGCCACTGCAAACTGTAATAGTGATAAGATAAATTATTCATCAACAGATTCCTGAGAGAAAAAAGTGGCAAAAAAGGAATTATGGCACCATTCTAAAATATACAGAAGAAGAAAAAGTAACATGAAAAGTAACAAAATAAAAGAGATGGATATTTAGGTCATTTTTGTTTTCTTCTTTAATTTTTCTACATTTTAAAATTTTTCACAAAAATATTATACTACCTCTTTAAATTATCAAAAATTATTACAATTAATAAGTGTGTTAGAAGAAAACACAAAAGGTGAAAAATTAAATTTTCTCTTGAAAACACTTTGATTTACAGATTAAATTTTTATTTAAGTTCAGCTGGGATAATTGAAGGTCTTGATGTATGGTTCACGTACCCAAGATAAAATTACAATTCAAGGGACATGACTCGAATAAGAAAAAAATAAAAGACATTCAACTGATATATTTCCTCTGGTAATAAGAGATCTGACTTTTACTATAAAAGTATACCTAAAAACTGAACTAAATGTTACCTGACTAGAAAAGTCAGAGTTGAGGAGCATTAATTTTGTTCTAGTTGCAAAGACAACTCTTTCCTTTAACTATATGCTCAGATGGCGGCTCTTTTGTAACCTGCCTTATAGATTACCTAGACTCTACAACTTACCTACCTCCCATATCAGAAGAATGAAAAAAGTAAAAGCAACAAAAATGGAAAATACTGATATGTATATTTAACTATAACCTTAAAAGATGTAAGCTTGCAGAATATTGACACTTACCATTAATTCAATAGTAGTATATTAGGGAATGACATCAGCAAGATGGCAAACTAGGAGGTCCCAATGCTTATCTCCCTAATAGAAACAACAAAAACAATGAATAAATAACTATATGCCAACAAAATTAGCTCTGGGAGAGTTCCAAAATATAATAGGAGAACTGCAGAAACACTGTGGAGCACAGAAACCCAGGATGGCCTTATATACAAATATAGGAAGCATTTTGCCTGAGTCATCCCTCCCTCAATCTGTCATAGCTCAGCACCAAGTGGAATCACCACAGTGCAACCTTCTCCCATGGAAGCAAAGGAAACAGGAGGAACACAGCATCCCTCATCACCACCATAGAAAATCACAGCATTCACTATTGAGGAACATGTAATATTCACTGATACTAAACCCAATTGAAAGAGCTGTCTGGAGTCCATGTCACTTTGTCCCCCACCCAACTACCTCAGAAAGAGAGCAAACACTGCTACAAACCTCTCCCCTAGAAGGATATACTGCTGTGTCCTACTCCCATGCCCCAGGACTGAAACCAATACTTTTCTTTTCTACAAATACTTGCATTCTCTGGACTCTACCTTTATGGCCACCCCACATATGACTGTACCACAGACACCAATGCCACCACTGCTACAAGCATACATACACCCTGGATCTTAGTGCTGCTGTCTCTGTGTATATATCCATGTATCAGACCTAATTCAAGAGAATTCCTCTCAGCTGTGATTTCCGCAGCAGGAGGAAAAAAAAAAAAAAAAAAAAGATCTCAGCAACCTTTGCCATTGCCAAACAGCCACATCCTGGGCACTGAAGAAATTTTAGCCTTCACTGATGCTGTCCTTACCTGATGGAGACTATGCCACTGTACCCTCCCAAACCCGGAACCACTGCTGAGACCCCACCCCCGCCCATAGAATGAGCCATCACAACCCCCAGTCAGTGCCCTCACATCCATCCATAAAAGAAGTTTTTTCCTCACAAAAGCCGGTCCATAAATTTTGGAAGAGTTGACTGCTCCTTCAGATGTACAGACATCAATGCTAGCTTATGAGAAAAAATTAAAAAAAAAAAAAAAGTTAAGGAAACATGACACCACCCAAGGTACACAATAATTTTCCAGTAACCGAAACTAAAGAAATGGAGATTTACAAAATTGCCTGACAAAGAATTCAGAATAATTGTTTTCAGGAAGCTCGGCTACAAAAGAACAGAGATAGACAATTCAACAATATCAGGAAAGCAATAAATGAACAAAACAAGAAACTGAACAAAGAGATTGATTGTAAAAAAAAAGAAAAAAGATTGATTGTAAAAAAAAAATCAAGCTAAAGATTACAATGAATAATGAAAAATATAATAGAGAGCTTTAATAACAGACTTCAAGCTGGAAAAATATTGTGACCTCATAGACAAGTTATTTAAAATTATTTAAAAGAATGAAAAAAGAGTGAAGAAAACATGAGATTTAAGAAAACAAACACATGTACATATCATGGGATTCTCAAAAGGAACAGAAAAAGAGAAAGGGGTCAAGAAATTTATTTCAAGAAATAATGGCTGAAAACTTCTGAAATCTGAGTAGGAAAACTTCTGAAATCTGAGCAGGCATCCAGATTAATGAAGCCCAAAGAATACCAAATAGGTTGAAAGTAATAAGATCTACACTAGGACACATTATAATTAAATTGTTAAAATTCAAAGACAAAGAATTTTGAAAGCAACAAGAGAAAAGCAACTCAATATAAAGGGAAATGCCATCAGGTATCAGATTTCTCAGTAAAATGCTAACAGATTAAGAGAAAGTAGGATAATAGATTTAATGTACTAAAAGTTAAAAATTGTCAAACAAGACTACTATAACTGCCAAAATTACCCTTTAAAAATAAAGAAGAGATAAAAACATTATCAAATAAATAAAAACTGAGAGACTTTGTCACAACTAGAAGTGCCTTATAAGAAATGCTTAAGGGGATTCTTCAAACTTAACTGAAAAAGCCTAAACAATATGAAAGCATATGAAAATATAATTCTCACAGATAAAGTAAATGTATAGTCACATACAGATTAATGTAACACTGGAAAGGTACTGTGTAAATTACTTTTAACTCAAACAAAAATGCTAATCAATAAAAATCTGTTAGTGGATCCACAATATAAAAATAAGTAAACTCTGACTGCAAGAATATAAAGTGTGTGTGAGGGAGAGTACAAGAATAGTGTTTTGCAGGCAATTAAAATTAAGTTGTTATTAATTTGAAATGGAAGGTTATAACTACAAGATAGTTTTTACAAGTGCTTAGATAACCACAAGACAAAAACATATGATAGATACATAAAAGATAAAGAAAAAAACTAAAATAAATCATCACAAAAAATATTATTAAATAACAAAGGAAAATTGCAAGAGAAGAAGAGAGGAACGAAACAACCACAAGGCAAACAGGAAACGAATAAAATAGCAATAGTAAGTCCTCAATTATTAATAATTATCTCAGATATAAATAAATTAAATTCACCAATCAAAGAGAAGAGTGGCTGAATAGATTTTAAAAAAAAAATAAGATTCAATGATATGCTAAAAGTGAAGGAGTGGAAAAAGATATTTTATGCAAATGGTAATCAAAAGCAAGCCAGAGTATTTATACTTATATCAAACAAAATAAACTTTAAGTTTAAAATTGTCTCTAGAGACAAAGAAAGTCACTATGTAAAAGAGTGGAAGGTATAACTATTATAAATTTGTATATACCTAACATCAGAGCACCTAAATAAATAGCAAATATAGACAGATCTGAAAGCAAAAATTGACAACAGTATAGTAATAGCAGAGGACTTTAATACACCACTTACAATAATAGATAAAACATTCAGACAGAACATCAGTAAAGAAACAACTGACTTGAACAACACCATTGACCAAATTAAACTAATTGATATTACAGAACTTTTCGCCTCACAGCAAAATAATGTACGTTTTTCTCAAGAACACTCACACAGAGCATTCTCCAGGATAGATCACATGTTAGGTCACAAAACAAATTTAAGATCAAAGTAACTCCAAGTTTCTTTCTTCTCTGGCCACAATGGAATGAAACAAGAAATCAATAACAGCAAGAAAACATGAAAATTTACATTTACATGGATAACAAACAACACAATTTTGAACATCTGGATCAAAGAGGATATCAAAAGAGAAATTTAAAAATGTATTAAGGCAAATAAAAACAAAAACACAATACAAAAAAAACTTATGGGATACTGCAAAAGCAGTTTTAAAAGAGAAGTTTATAGTTTTTAAATACAGTTTTTAAATATAGTTTTAAATATAGTTTTTAAAGCCTATATTTAAAAATATCTCAAATAAACAACAAAAATTTAGATCTCAAGTAACCAGAAAAAGAAAAAAAAAATTAAGCCCAAAGTTAATAGAAGAAAGAATGTAATAAAGATTAGAGTAGAAATAAATCAGAGAACATAATAAAAACAATTAAAGAAAAATATGAGAATTTTTTGAAAAAGATGAAATTGACAAACCCTTAGACTTAGAAAAAAAGAGAATATTCAAATAAATAAAATCATAAGTGAAACAGAAGACATTACAATGAAATTAAAAAGATCAAAAGGGATTATTGTGAACAATTTTGCACCAACAAATTGGATAACTTAGAAGAAATAGATACATTTATAGAAACATATAATCTACCAAAACAGATCAGGAAGTAATAGAAAGCCTGAATAGAACAATAGCAAATGAAGAGATTGAATTGATAGTCACAAAACTCTCAACAAAGATAAACCTAGAACCTGATGGCTTCATAGATTAATTCTACCAAACATTCAAAGAAGTAATATTAATTCTTTTAAAACTGTTTCAGAAAAAGAAGAGGGAACACTTCTAAACTTGATTTATGAGGTTAGTATCACCCTGATATCAAATCTAAGCAAAAGTACTAAAAGAAAATAAAACTTAAGTTTGATATTCCTGATAAACATAGATGCAAAAATTTTGATTAAAACACTAAAAATTAGAACTCAACATACGAAAATTCATTTCAATTCTATTATAGAAAAAACAAACTATCTGAAATGAAAATTAAGAAAACTATCCTATTCACATTAGTAAAAATAGAATAAAATATTTGGAATACAGTTAACCAAAGAGATGAAAGATTTGCAAGCTGAAAATTATAAAACATTGATGAAAAAAAAATTAAAAAGACACAAATAAATAGAAAGACATTCTGTGTTCATGAACTGAAGAATTAATATTGTTAAAATGTTCATACTACTCAAAGTGATGTATAGCCTATAAAAATCCCAATATCATTCTCTGTAATAGTAAATAGTAAAACAATTGTAAAATTCATATGAAACCATAAAAGACCCTAAAGAGCTAAAGTAATCTTTAACAAAATCAGTACAACAGGAGGTATCACATGTCCTGATTTTAAAATATATTGCAAAGCTATAGTAATCAAAATAGTATGGTACTAGCATAAAAACAGAAATATAGACTAATGAAACAGAATAGAGAGTCCAGAAATAAATCCACACATCTATACTCAACTGATCTTTGACAAGAGTGCCAGGAGTACACAAAGGAGTAAAGGATAGTCTCTTCGATAAATGGTGCTGGGAAAACTGAACATACACATGCAGAAGAATGAAGTTTCACCCTTACCTCATCCCATATACAAAAATTAGCTCAAAATGAATTAAAGAATTAAATATAAGACTTGAAACCATAATACTACAAGTATCCAAATTATTTAAATAACTCATATAACACAATAGCAATAAAAATTTTTGATTAAAAATAGGCAGAGGAATCATATGGTCATTTTTCCAAAATGTCATCCAAGTGGCCAACCAGTACATGAAAAGATGTTCAACATCACTAACCATTAGGAAAATGCAAATCAAAACTACAATGAGATATCACGTCATACTTATTGGTATGAAGAAGACAAGAGATAACCAGTGTTGGCAAGTGTGTGAAGAAAAGAGAAACCTTATACACTGTTGGGAATGTAAACTGGTACTGACATCATGGAAAACAGTATGGAATTTCCTCAAAAAATTTTTTTAAATATAGCTACCATATTATCTTACAATCCCATCTCTTGATATATATCCAAAAGAAATGAAATCTGTATCTCAAAGTTATATCTATGCTCCCATATTTATTTCATCATTATGCACAATTGCCAAGATATGGAAATAATCTGAATGTCCAACAACAGATGAATAGATAATGAAAATATGATGTATATCATACATACAAACATTATTCAGCTTTAATAAAGAAGGAAATCCAGCCATTTATGACAATGTAGATAAATGTGGAGGACGTTATGCTAAGTAAAATAAGCCAGTTGTAAAAAGGCAGATACTGCATGATTTCTTATATATAGAATCTAAAATATTTGAACTCATGTAAGAAGAGAGGAAAATCGTGGGTACCAGGGGTTGGGGAGGGTCGAATAGGGAGATGTTGGTCAAAGAGTACAAAGTTTTAGTTATATAAGATGAATAAGGTCTGGAGGTCTAATGTACAATGATGTGACTATCAACAATACATTATTTTATACTTTAAATTTGCTAAGGGAGTAGTACTTAAGTGTGTTCCCAGCAGGCAAAAAATGTGGTAACTATCTGTAGCGACAGATATCTTAATTCACTTGAATTTGGTGATTATTTCAAAAAGTAGATGTATATTAAATTATTAAATTGTACATCTGAATATATACAATTGTTAAGTGTAAAAAAATTATCAAATAGCAATATATTGAATTTTATGTATATAAAATAGAAAGTTCAGTATATAAATATATGTACATATTTATGCACATGAAAGATCAACTTTCAAAACATTTTAAAATTAAATTATTAGAGTACATATATTTTAAATGTCTAAAATGTCTTTAAAATATATATTTAGTTTAAAATGTTTCAAATATTCTTACATCGCATGGTTGCCAAATGAAAACTTGAATTAAAAATTTGAAGGGTGGTTTTCATTACCTCAAAGTACATTTTATAATTACAAATATATTCTTAGTCATGTATCCAAAATATAAATCTCTCTAGACACAATGGTATAGTTTTTAATTTTTCACTTATGACAATTTTTATGACAGATCTAAATTTGATGTGTTAGAAGCAACAAAATATTGTTATTTTAAATTCCATTAATTGGAAATTTTAGTTATTGAGGTGAGGCCTTAGCATTGTCAGCATCTTTAAGAGCCTAAAAGCCAATAACTTCCCTATCCAAGTTTATCAGAATAGGAAAGCCAATTAGAGACTTGTATTATTTATATACCTAATACTGGAGAATGAGGTTTATATCTGCAGGCAAATTAAATAGCTAATATTATTTCCCAGAATTAAATATTTTACCTACCCAAGGACAGAGTTAGTCTGAGGATGACCTTGCACTGTCTAAAATGTATAGCTTGGAAAAGAAGAGATAAATTTATGCTTACCGTGGGCAACTTCCTTCACTTGCTTAACACTAGTATATTTAAAAGCTTTTATCTGTTTTATTATAGCTACCACTACTGAGTAATTAAAAGTTTTGGATATGAAAATTAATGTAGTTATAGATACTTTGCCTACTTGTTGAAAGAATTTAGTAACATGTGCATCAAATAATTAATAAAATATTAATAAATGTTTCATATTTATTTTAGATAAGCAGAATAAAAAACTGATTCTTAGGTGCATTGCATGAAAATTAGTATATCTAGTAAGAATATTTCAACTGAGGTAGAAAAATATATGCTAAGTCTTTACAAAGGAGAGTCCATGATTGTGAATGAGATAGCCCATTTCTGATACCTGCAGTTCACTTTCTGATCTAAATACCTAACATTAAAATGTGAGGGGAAAAACTGAAATAAATGTTAATAAAAAATTTTTGTGGTTAAAAATAAAGTAGGTTAAAAAGTGGTAAATTAAGTACAATTGAAACTAGTGAAATGGTGAAAGAGAATTATTAGGAGGCTTTTAATATGACAATTCTAAAGCATTCTAGATCCTGTATTTGTTGTATAGTATATATTGACCTCCTAAATCCCATGTCCTGTGCTTTCTAACAGCATTTCTTTTCATACCATTTACTGTACCATGAGTTCATCCACAATGATTTAACACACCATCGTCTAAAGGATGTGATAAAGTTGGTGTTTATATCTGTCAAGGGACCAAGAAGATGAAAACTAGGCATCACCAAAAGGTGTAATTTTAGGTTGTTGGATACCCCTGCATTTTTCTTAATTATTTCTGACATTTTATCTATTTCACTATGAGCTTCCTTGGAGGATACAGATAAAAAAAAAAAATGCTTGTCATGACCCAGAAGAAGAAATACATCTTCTCTTAATAAATCCCACCTGAAATCATATGAGGGAAGGAAAGAAGAAATAACAGTTAAGATTTATCGCTTGTACTGTTTCATTTGCTAAACTGTTTTTTGAACCTGAAAGAAACTTTCTTTTCAGCATAAAGGAGATTTCAGACAAAATGTAATGATCCAAGAAAAATAATTTTGGACAAACTATGAGGATTTGTTAAAGGGAAATTGAAATGTGAAAACTATATTCTTTATTTATCTTTAATCTGAGCTCTCTGAAAATAAAGCAGTGTTTTGTTAATTGGTGTATTCCTAGCACTTAGCATATAATAAGTATTCAGTAAGTATCTTGAAATACTTTATCTCATATAGCATTTTAATTAAGCTATTATAAATACTTCCCAAAATGAGTGTGCTAAACCACAAGAACAAGTATAAACTAAAGATGACCACAGTGTCTCTAATGCAGACTACATCTAGTGCTTAGTGTGAAAGTTCCTTTTTGTGGTTTGCGATATGTGGTATGTTGTTGAATTCACTGTTTAAAACTTAAAAGAGCTAAGAAAATATTGAAGTAAAGGCAAAAACCCATTTCTTTAAATAGTCTGTTTTTCTTGGCTTAGGAGATTGTGAAAGATAATAAAACCTCTTTAAGGATGGCCCCAGGTGAGCCATATCTCCTAGTATTAATACCTTTGTGTAGTTTTATCTACTGTGTTGAATCTAGCCAGGACCTGTGTAATCAATAGAATGCAGTGGAAATGAATCTGTGTGACTTTTAAGGCCAAAAGCCTTGTAGTAGCTAGAAAGCTTCCTGCTTACTGTCAGGAGCATTCTTGGGGAAGCCAGGCACTATATGAGAAGACTGACTATCCTGAGGCTGCCATACAATGAGTAAGCTTGCCCCATGAAAAAGCCCCAAGAAAAGATAGAAGGGTGTCAGCCTGCTTCACAGCATAATAGCCTTCTCAGTTGAGGTACCAGACATGTAAGAGAAACAGCCATCTTGGACATGCAGCTCAGCCAAGCCCTCATATGACCTCATTCTCAGGCGACATCAGACTATAATCACAGTCAGAACCCAACCAGGAACCATAGAAATAAGTTCAGTCAATTCACAGAACTAAGTTTTTGGATGGGTTGTAATATAGCAATAGAAACCAGAACGGTTTCTTATAAGGTCATCAGGGTATAGTAGAGTTCAACCATATTTATGGACTGTTCATTTTTTAAAGAGGATCCCAGAAGTTTGTAAAATAATCTTTTGAGTTTAAAATAATGAATTAAACCAAATATATAGATAGTTACTCTGAAATTTGTAATTTGTTACAAAATCTTTTGTGGGGTCTTTAAATGGAGAGAGTCAATATTAAAGGGATAGCTTAAAGGAGTTTTAATTACTATAAATCAGAATACACCCAGACCATGCTCTTCAGTTTTCACAGAATATGGAGGTGCAAAAGATCAGCAGGCTTTCACAGACATAGATATTGGTAAGTTTAGGTATAATTCAGGAAGTTTCTATAATTCTATTTAATATTTTGAGCTGGTATTAATATAATTAAAACCTTAATTTTAATTACTTTCTATTTTCACTTGGCAACTTCAGAGTTAAATTAATTCTATTATTTTCAATTGATAATATCTCCTTGTATAGGTTTATGTTAAGAGTGGTTATCTGCTATTGAATATGGCTTTATTTTTTTCTGTTGTGTATTTGAAAATACAGGTCAATTGAAATGTAAAATGTTTGCTCTATCTGACAGGTTACATGAAGGAAAGAGACCCAAATGATGTCATATGTATGAACAAATAGTTTACTAATTACCTCTTTGATCAAGACAAAATATGATGACAACTAGTCTAAGTAACAAATCTGAAATTGGACAAGAAAAAGAATAACTTATTGGAGAATACTTTTTTTTTAGATTGAATGATTTTATTAATTGATACTTTGAAAAATTTTTTTATTAAAAAAATCCATTTATTCAACTTTAATTGAGTGCTTATTGTCAATTAGGAATGGTACAAAGGGTAAAAGTTATAATTGGAAAGAATACAGAGAAAGCCTTTTTCCCTAAGGAGATGTAGTCTAGTGAGTAAGCGCAAATAAATTGACAAACAGAAGGCCAACATAAATTTCCTTCAAGATGTCAAATACTGAGGTATGTTAGAAATTTTTGGTAAAATTTCTCACATACATGTTGATAATTCTGGGAAAAATCCATATTAGTTGAGTCATGAAGGCAATTCACTATTAAAAATAGTCACTGTGCCATGTATGTATATTTTGATTTTTATCTTTTTCTTTTTATGTGCCTATATTTAAGCCAGTAATCAAATTATACTTGTTCTATTTTTTCTTGTGTTGTATTCCTTTGTTCTTGGCCATAGAAGTAATTTGGCAATGGACAGTAAGGTAATCAAAGTCTTAGGATTTCATTTTGGATATTTTCTTTTGAATTATCTTCTGGTTTATAAACTCTCTTTTTAGTTATGTTTAAGCTACTAATAATCTCCTTCCTAGTGAGTTCCTAATGTAATTCCTAATAATTTGTAGTTCTGGAATTTCTATTTCATTCTCTTTTGTAGCTTTCAGTTTCCTGAAAACGTTTTTAATTTTCTTCTTTATCTTCTTAAACATATAACTATAGCAATGTTATAATATTTATCCATCTACCCTTTTACCTCGACACCCTGTGAATATAGTTCTACTGACTCTTGTTTCTCTTTGTTTTCATTTGATATATTTAAAATTAATCTTGATTGAGGGTTATTCATTTACAGGAACATTATAGTAATAATTGAGACTTCTAGACAGGCTTTATATTTGCTCCTGACTAGGACATATTAACTTAGTTGCACTCAAAGTTTTTGATATTTTTAAGTAAAGCTTTAGCACTCAATAGGGAGAGTCTACTTCTAGTTTCTCTTCATTCATAGATAGTAGCCTTTCATGGTCCTATTGCAGAGAGTGCTTATGAATATGTTTACCAAAACATTTTCTTTTGGCACACTAGAATCAAGTATTGATCTTCCTAGACTGGGGGCTGTTAAATGTTTTGCTCATATTAATAACTTCTCAGCCTTTCAGCAGATGCCTCTAGTGCAAAAGTGATAACCCCTCCAATACAATGCCATAAATCTAGGGATCCATTTTTCCTCAGTTGTAGCCTTGCGAATCTGCATTGCTTTTTTTTTTAGCTCTCTGATGTATTAAAGGCAGTTTTGAAAAATGTTTTATTGAGGCTTTCTAGTTTTCAGTGGGAAGATTAGCTCAAGTTGCTTATCCCAACATTACGTAGAAACGGAAGTTCTGCATTCATATTTCTTTGCATTCTTATGAAAATGTAAAGGAAAAACAAAATGTGAATGGATCACTATTAAAAATTTCCATATATATTAAGGTTTTATTTTTTCCACAAAGAAAAAATTTTAAGTTGTTTTACTTGGTTGTCCAGCTCTTTAGGACACAAATAACATTCAGACTAGCGAAACTTCCATGTTTAGTCATCTGCTCTTTCTTGTATGCGAATTATTAGTTAAGTAAAGAGTAAGATCATTTGCAAAATTCTTCCTTAGCAAATTATGTTTTAAAATTAATTTTAGGGTTTTTTGGTTATGTACAATAGGAAGTAACTATGGTTGGCAAGAACTTCGGGCAGTTCTGAGGTTCTCAGATATGGTACCTAATAGATAGGCTCTTCAGAAGAAGGCTTTTGGTTGAAAATGTTCCAAACGTTTTTACACATTGGATTTCTCTTCTCAAAATATTTGTTTTGCCTGGAAGGTCTATCAACAAGAATAAGTATCACAACATTTTTTTATATAACCATTTATTTAGTAACTTTTTTAAAAACATTATTATAGATGTCTTTTCTATTGTATAGTCATTGTAACTCTGTAAGATAAATGTTATACTTTTCATATTACATAGAATTTAAATAACCTGTCTATTTATGTCCCCAGAGTCTGAGAAATATGTGTAATATTGGTCTCTCTTTGGAGGAATAAATAAGTTTAATGACTTTAAATAATATTTCTAAGATTATAGGATTAATAAATAACAAACTGGGATTTTCACTTTTACTTATCTTTCTTTTATGCCACATTATCTCCGTATACTTGGGGACAGACTATTTTCATGAAATTCAGAAGGAAAAGTTATGATAAAAAGTAGGCTTTCTATGTTGACTTTAAAAGAATGATATAAGCTTGAAAGCAATCTTCCTGCTGTGTTCATTTTTGTCATATCATCTTCAGAATTGTGATCATATCGGGTTATATCTATCTTATATGAATATTAATAGTTTTTTAAAAAATGATGCTAAAATAGCATAAAATATGTACATTTCAGAGTACAACTATTAAAGTATATTACTGGACATCAAGAGAATGGGCTCTATTACTGATGCAGAATAACGTTAACCATTGATTAGTTAAAATAAGTCATTATAAGGCCACTGTAATGCCATACTTTTTTCACACTTGGACAGGTCTCTTTAGGGAAATTTCTAGATTAAAAATAAATTTTATTATTTTAGCTAAAAACAAACCTCTCTAAATCACAGGAATTATATAGCCAATTAGTAATTAGTTACAGTAATGCCAGAAATATTCAAAACTAATATTCTCTAATTAAGCTTATAAGAATATGGGATATCCTTGAATGGTTACTTTCTCTGTGCTTAGCTGTAAAACATTCTTCAAAAGTCACCTCATCTAGTAGCTAAGTACTTTTTTTTTTATTTCACATGATTTTTCCCCCCATCTACAATGAGGTAAATTTGGTAACCAATAATTGAACAAATAATTTCAATAATTTGTCACCTTATTTATTGGCATCTTTTTTATAAACTGATGCTTGAAAATACCTACACAATCAAAATCATGATCATGGTAACTTTTTCTGTTTTAGTTCTCTCCATGAAATTATACATAAGTAATTTTTAAAAAAGTTTCTAAGTGAGATGCTTTATTTTGTCATATTATTGAATGACAACATTTAATGTTAGCACTTCTTTTACTTATATTTTAAAGTCTCCAGTCCTGATAGAGTACTATAATATATTAAAGCTATTTTTTAATTATAGTATAGTGAGACTCTCTTTTGTATAGTTATACATATTAAATCTGTTTTCAAAATCTAGAAGTACAGATTATAGAATGTCAGTGTACAATTGGAGGTGCTTTTTCTACTAATGTAAATTTTGAAAATGCCTAGACTGTTAAGAATGTAAAACTAAACTATTAAATGCAATTACTTAATAATAATATATTGATTTTTAAATTATTAATAAGGCTTTTATAAAATGAAACAACTAGCTGTAATGGAGGCCAAGGGTTTTGAAAAGATGAAATAGTACTTGACCAGAAAATTCTCTTGACAGCCTTGTTGTAGCTTAGTGGGTGCATGTGATGTGAATCAGGTAAAGGACAGAAGTCAGCACAAGCAATGGATCACAGAGACGAATGGAAGGAACAGCACGCCATGATCTCTCATGGCAGCCAAGAAAAGGAATGCAACCGGCAGGTATGAGGGTATAGCTCAGGGATTTTAACATGTTGAGGGAGCCCTAGAATACTGTTTCTAAATATCCAAACACTTATATTTGATTTTTGTGTTTTAAAATATTTTATGTTCATTAAAGTTCTTAATTATGCCTTTATTATGTCTTGCTAAGAGTGCTGTTTTTCTGAATTTAAAGATAGTGATTTTGTTGTCTAGCAATATTACATGAGACTAATTGCATGGAAATTTTAGTGTTTCAGTTCCTTGACCTTGAGATAGTTATATTATTACACTTAATTTATTTTTTAATTCTCACTACTCCTCAAGGAACGTATTATTATCCTCCTTGGAAAGTTTCATATTCAGTGAGGTAAATTTTCCTTAGACAATGTGTTAGAAGAATCATTTTCTAAATCCTGATTTGTTAACTAAAATTTATCTTTTTTGCAGTTCATCATGATGCAAAAAATACTTTGTTTCTAAAAAGCTGAGAATATTTTCAAGCAATGTGTTCTTTCCTACACGTAAAGATTGCATAACCAGTCATCACTATAAAATGAATATACCTTCAGTTATGTTTATTTTCCTCCAGAGGTAGTTATTTGTTCCCTATATTTCTAATTTTTTTTATTTATGATGAATTTGCAAAATGACTGAGTTAGCATTTGCACATGAGTGAAATTGTTTGTCTTATAGAAAATCAAATCTATAAACTTAACCTCGATAGCACCCTGCTCTAATCGTAGTGGTACTACTTTGGCATCCAAAATCATTACACATATTTTTGACTACCATTGAATGGCTAAGTTTGGACAGCTTTGAAAAAATGTACCTATGGGCTACCACATTATTTTAGGTATTTTTTATGGTCCTTCATGTCTCTTTCTCTCTTTCTCCCAGTCCATTTCATTTCAAGCCACATTTTTTTCACAGTCACATTATTATTTTTAAATGTTAACTGATCATATTTTTTAAAATACATGATTTTACTTAAAATACTGAAGAACAAAACTATAACACTAAAATATCAAGTGAAAGAGTTAGATTTAAGTGTCTTCTTTGGTGCTCCCTCAAGCACATCATATTAATAGCTGCTTAATCTTCTGAACTATACATTTCTTTAGTAAAAGAATTTACGTGTATTTGTTTTTGTATAAGACAGTGTGCATGTGTGTCTGTGTATGTGTACTTGTATGTACAAGCACACATTGAAAACTAACTTTATGCATCACTGCATTTACATATATTAGCAGATGTTTTTAAATGTTTTTGAATAAAAAATAATCTGTCTTGTCTGACTATCCATAAGAGAATTCTAATTTGAAATAACTTATGGAAGACCTTAAGAACACAGTTAAGCATATTACTCTTATCATACACAAAGCTAATAGATTACTGAGGAAAAATAAATGACAGAACAAAAGTTATCAGAAATATTGGAAGTTGAATAACCATGGATATCTCAGCCAGTTCCACATTCATTTAAGAATAAAAATTGAAAAAGCAAACCTAGGTTTTACTTAGGCATTATTCTCATGCTATTACATCAGTGTTAGTTGCACCATCTAAATTAAAGATAATTAAAATTTTTAGTATAACAATTTGTCAATAACACTCATGAGCAAAGAATTACACAAATTGACAAAAGTTAATGCTTTCTTTTGTTATTTCAAAGTTATTTGCCAACAAGAGGTTTAAAAAAAATACATGCAAATGGGAAAACTGCACCAAATACATATTTAAGTGAAATCTGTTTACCTTTTATCCAGTCTGAATAGGTGCTTTTTAATTATTGCTAATTGTTTAAGATGCCTTCACTTCCCCCAGAAGATTTAGTCTGAATAAATTTAATTCCTTTAAAATCTTCAGTTACAGGCAAATACAGTAAGAAGCCCCATAGGTATGGCAGTAAAATAGTCATAAAAGCAGAAGCATTTAAATGAGTAGAGCAAGGAAAGTCTTCCTCAAAACAAGCAGAAAAGCTATATGGTCGGAGATGCAAGAAACAAACATAAAACACACAGCTGAAACATTTAAGATGACTGTGAAAAAGGTCTATGTTCACTTGTTAAAGAATGCGCTAGGGCAGACTAAAGCATATGAATAGTTCTTTCACAGGTCACAGCGTCCATTCAGCCTGCGGACATTGTTATTACCCGACAGAAATAGATGGGCCTAATTAATATTCTGAACATACCTGGGAGAACATTCTTAAGGAAATCATCCTCTGGTGGTTTGGAAATTCTAAAAAAAGAAAGAAAACTTAACAGTAAGCATTAAAAATTGGATCTAGATCACAAAGTCAACTGCTCTCAAAGTTTAATGCCAGTTGTAAATAGGAGTCTTGTTTGTGTACATTTCTTGGTGTAAATGGTTGTGCAATAAAGTTAGACAGTAGTATGTGTTTACTAGTAATTATATTCTGGCTATTTTATCATTTAACAGGTAAAAATCAGCTCTAGAAAGTTTGTCAGATTCACATAGTAATGAATAATGTAGTAATTTATTTATAAATCACATAACAGGCAAAAATCAGCTCTAGAAAGTTTGTCAGATTCATATAGTAATGAATAATGTAGCAATTTACAAATTTGGTATTTATTAATGTAAAATGTATATAGTGAAAATATAATATCAGAAAAAAGTACACTTAGTATTTTAATGAAAAAGTGGTTATTTTGTTGATTGAAGAAACAATTATCTACAAAGAATGTTTGATAACTATTTCAAAACATTTTCTAAATAAATTGTTAATTTAAAGATTAATTTTCAGTATATGATTAAATCAATTTCTCATACATGGCTATGATATGTTATGACTTTATTCTTTTATTTTGAACATTTTACATTTAGTATATCATTTACACAAGATTAACTATAATGGTACTTTTAAACATTTTGCTGTCTTTATTCAGGGACTTAAAATCATAAGTAATTTAGAAATATAATAAAAATAAGATATAGGACAAATTTTATGAGCTACTACTGTATTTATTCTCTCTGTGTATATATATATGTATAACATGCATATTTATATATAAATGACATACACACATAAAAACACATACATATATGCATATACACATATATTAAAGAAAGGACAGAGGATAATACTATAAGATATTTAATAAAACAAGAAAAAAAATTTATTGAAGAATTTAGTGCTTAAAGTGCCTATCCTATTTAAATTTCTGCTTTTAACAAAGTAATTCGTTCTAAAATGGGAGTCAAGTGCTTAGCGCTCAAACCTAAAACAGTACATATAAAACAAAATCCCTATTGAAATGAATGGATCCATTCATTTCCTAGACACAAAAAGCTGTACTTTCTTTGTCTTGCTACTTTGAAGCCCCTTGATAGCATTTTTCGTTTTTATGGTGCTTTAGGTGTAAATGCTTCTCTGCTCAAAAATCATGAAAAAACTACAAGAAGCAAATACCTAAATACGTAACAGATGTATAAGTGCACCTTGGGATAAATAGATTATGGACAATTAACTGTCATCACAGCCCTGTCTCCATTTCCACTCGCTACTGTAGTGTACACCTGTGGCTTATTAGCAACATAACCAAACAATAACACAAATTCCAGGTTCAAAGTTAACCTAGGAAAATTTACTTTCTTACTTTTTGACTGCTCCTTATGAAAAGAACAATAAGAAATGTAGAAACAAAGCAATGGATGTATATCATTCAAGGGACCACTGGTAAAGAACCCTATCTTATATTTTTGTCTGGTTGTAAGTATATTTCAAATTGATCAAAGAAGGGTTTAACACCACTTCAAAGGTGCTAAATGTAGTAGGATTCTGATCCTTGTTTGTATTCTGATTCAAACGAACCAAACCAACTGTAAAAAAATTATGAAAATATCAAAGAAATTTGAAGACAGCCTAGATATTTGATAATACTAAAATTTATTCTGTTCAATTGTGAGAATGACATTGTAGTTTCAGTTTGTTTGTTTGTTTGTTTGTTTTAATATTTATAGATAAAATGATGTGCCATCGGGAATTCCTTCAAAATTAGAGTGGTGAGTAGAAAGTGGGTGGACGTATTGTGATGATTTTAAAATATGTTAAAAAATTCTTTGATGCTCCCCTTTTTAAAATGTAGAGTTTGATTTCTCTTTTCTGGAGTGTAGGCTGTTATATAGTGACTTCTAACAAATAGATTATGGCAAAAGCAACATTGTGTCATAAGAGTCATTGTAGTTTCCTCTTTATTTTCTGTCTTGTGTCCCTTGCTCTGTGGGGAAACAGCGGCCATGTCATAAGAACATTCCAGAAGCACTATGTGGTGAGGAAATGAGTCTCCTACCAACAACCACTGAGGAACTGAAGCCTCTTGACAATAGCCATGTGAGAAAATCACCTTAAAACTGGATTTCTGGGCCTGGTTGCTCTGATGGCTACAGTTCAAGCGAACACTTGACTGCAATTTCACGAGTGACTTTCAGAATCACCTAGCTAAGTTGCTCCTAAATTTCTAACTCATGGAGACTATAACAATAAATATTTATTATTTTAAGCTACCACGTTGTTTTCGTTTGTTCGTTTCATGAAACTATATTCTGTCTGTTGAGTTTTTGATACCGGATGATGAAAACATGAGGGATTATTGTATCTACCTTCATGAATATTTTAATAACCATAGTATAACATTTTAAAACTGATTTTCATTTTTCTTTATTTTATAAGGATGTAGTTTAAGTGGAAACTATTGACATAATTAAAAATGTAGTAACTTTTTGATGCTTTTTAAAAAGAGTTTTTTTAAACCCCTTTGCTATTTTTTCTCCAATAATACTTAGATACATTTGGATTAGCCTCATCATTTTCTAGTAATTTTCCAAAAAATAAAACAATGAAAAAAAATGCACTAACAAAAACATGTAAGGCTATAAAATAGAAACAACATTAAGAAGAAACTTGAAGTGACTTAAACACCTCCCCACATCATAATCTTTATCACTATCCCACAAATAAGTATACTCTGTGATAAAACAGTGTATTTTCTTGACAAACACAGCTTCCAGATAAGACCCTTTGGGTTCTGACTATAGCAAAATAAGGCTATAAATATGAAAAAAAATGTTATCTTTAAAGATTGTTGTGATATGATTACCTAAATCTCTATCTAAACTGAATATATTCAGTGAATATATATTTAATAGACTTGAACTAAGTACTAAATGAAATTGAAATACATTTTAACTTAAGGAAAGCAATTTTTTTATACAGTGAATTCTAAAGGGATTAATTTCCAAAGTTTTAGTCTTGCTTTTAAAAATGTAAGTTCTGCAGATCTTATTAAGTAGAAAGCATATGTATGTGCTTTCTATTATCAACTATAATTATGCATTTACAAAGGAAAATAATGTGCATAATAGACACATGTTGACACATTGATTTCTCATATATTTTCCGTGAGGTTTTTTTCCCCACATTTATAGAGGAAGAAATAAAACTTGAGAGGTAAATTCTCTTGCTGGAATTACACAATTAATCCATGTCCCATTTGCCCTGAGAATACTCTATAGTGGCACTTGTGGCTACAGTAGATTGTAGTCCTAACTTTACTCCTAAAGTTTCACACAAAATCTCTCTCTTTTATTATTATTTTCGCATCTCTCTAGTCTATCTATAGTCTTTGGAAACAAATGACATCATTCAATTATAGCATTCTGTTTTTAGTAGTGGTCTTTCTATTTACAAAATATAATTATTCTCAATTGCTGAAAATGCAAATCCTAGAAAACTTAACATCCCTAAGTATGATGTTAACATTCTTCTCAAGCAGTTGTTAGCCGAAGATACATTTGATGAATCCGATTTATGTATATATTTCTGTTACATTAGGATTAGAGACAAATTCTGTTTAGAAATAACTCCAAGAACAATTTTTATTTTTTATTTTCACATTGAGAACCAGTCAAGTTTGCTTCAGCCTCAAAGAAGATGTTTATGTAAAATTAAATTAACGCTGGCAGCGAGCTGCACTTTTTTTTATTTTCTAAATGGGAAATATGTTAAAATTAGAGGATCTCAATTTCAGATTTGAGCTTGCCTGAATCTAAATCTCAAATAATATGGAATATCATTACGTGCCTACCATGGTGCTCTATTCAGCATGGGCCAAAAAGAGGACTACATTATAGCTTCTGCCCTCAGTGCTCATTTAAATTTTGAGAAAACAAAACAATAAATGACACATAGTCCATGAAAATATTAGTGGTGTATTGCATGAGACTGCTATAACTAAAATGGAAATCCATAGGCATTAGGGGATGTATGTGGTCAGCAGCAGTTGAAGACATTTTCATGAAGGAGGTGAGATTTTAGGTAAGCTTAAGAAAATTATAATTTAGATAGAAAGAAGCATGTCGATATTATTGGTTAATTTAATTCCATTCCCAGCTACCTTTTAGTTGGAGGAACTTCATATAAGAGTTCTGAATGATGACACTGAAGAGAAAGTTAACTGTGTAATTCCTGTGGTGTCTGTCGCCTTCCTCATACCCCTTTTTGTTTTTGCTTCTTTTTGTTGGAATGCAGATGTGATAACTGGAGCTGCCAAGAGAACATACAAATGAATCATTTCACTGAACTGCTCAACAAGCACCAGCAACTGCTCATCTGAGGCTTATTTTATGTAATGAAAATATACTTGTATTTGTCTAAGGTCCATAGTTGTGTTATCTATTGATTATTGCCACAAACATTTCTAATATATAGAGAATGACATACAATATCAGGTTAAAGGAATTCCACTGAAAATGCACTTATCTTGGGCATAAAAAGTTTGAGCTTTTATAACTGATAGGATTTGAATATAATTTAGTCTGATTCCAGGTCTAATCTTTGAATAATAAATCTTGATGGGGAACCTGGGAGAATCAGGGTCATAGTTTCTTTTAAAGTCCTATTTTTTAAATATTCTCCACATAGTAGTATCTGAGATCACTAGTGAAAAATAGGGTAGAATGAAGATTATGGGATTGTGTGCAAAGAAGTCCTGAATAACCTATTTGGAATGTTAACAGAACCCCCATGAAATAAAATAAAAGGCTGGGTAAGCAACTGTGGAGGTCAGTTGGAAGTTAGTAAACCAATATTTATTACTTTCAAGAATTAAATTCTGTGCTCAATTGTGATGATTTGGTTTAAATTAGTTTGTGTGCTTTTCTTATTTCTGATACATTTGAAAAGAATAAATGACAATATTAAAATTAGCTTTGTATAAGATATGAAGAAAAAACATGATCTGGGATTTCTAGTTTAAGAGATTGAAAATGTTAATACCTCTGACTGAAATGACACTATTTGAAAGGAGCGTTTGTCTTAGAGGGAGAGAGATAATTTCCCTGTTGGATGTATTGCATTTGAGTACCCCTTATGTGGACTTTTTGTAAAAGCTCCTGAGAACAGACACAGAGACAAAAGCAGTGGGTCATAAATGGAGTTCTACATTTAGAAGTAATCAGGAAAAATATAATAAAAGTGGTTGATTTGATAAAACTGCTAAGCTAAAATTGCAGGTATCAAGAACAGGAATGAGAGCTTCCATTAAAGGCAGGCAACCGTGTAATGAAAGAAATACATGAATACAAAGAGAAAGGAGCAATTAGGAAGGTAATGTGTCAAAAAGAAGCCAAAGAAGACTGGTTTGGGACTCAGGAAAGCAACACAGTCAAGTGGAGGGTTGGAATTTCAGCGAAGACCCTTGTATTAGAAGGATCTAGTGACCTAGAGGAGAGTAGTCCTGGTAACTGCTGAGGGTGGTGAAGAGCCTGCATTCTAGGACGTGGGTAGAACATGGAAAGAAAGAGTGTAGAGAATGTTAAGCAGAAGCTGTGAGATAAAACCTTCTCAGCTCTGTCTCAATAAAGAGCCAATTCCAAAAAGTCCATGTGAGGGATTGACATGAAGTTGCAGGAAGATGGAAGAGGTTTATTCTCATTGGGGCAGCTGTAGAAGAAGGCAGATCCTGAAAGTGTAAACTCCTTTTGGCTTAACAATTTAAAATAATACCTTTAAAACCCTTTGCTTGGTTTTTCTATGATAATGACTTTTGAAACTTTGAAAAAAACTGTGTGAACAATTTTGAGTTATATAAGGATTATAAAAAATTATTTTCCTCACTTTATAATAATTGTCTTAAATATTTCACAGCATAGAAAGTTGCAAATATTCAGCTTTTAGATCAAACAAAAGTTTTTACAATATGTTTAGACAGAAAAAAATGTCTTTTGTTTATAGAAAATCTTTATGTATGCAAAATGGTTTTGTATCAAATTTTATAAAATGTAATTATTCTTTGTTAACTACATTCTAGTTAATCATTATTGTGTGGCATCAGAAACTACAAAACCATGTCTTATTATCATGGCCCCTCACAAAATTGCCATTATAGGATTATACACAAAAAATGTGGTTTTAAAATAATGCCACTACTTTCATCTAAGTTCTATATAGGAAATAGTCATAAGCAAAATATCTAAATTAAAGATTAAAATAAAGACAAACAATAAAATGACTAAAAAATGATCCTATGCCTTATGATATTCATTAACTTTTAAGTAAGATTCATATGATTAATTCTTCTTAGGAAGCTTACGCTAAAAAAACAAACGAAAGAAAAAGTAAAATCATTAAACAGTGATATATGTGTTTGAGATCTGAGTTCCTTAAGACAAAATAGAAAAGAAGACATATGATCTCTTTTTGTCAAATGAAAGCTCTAAACACTATCATGTTTCTCTTTTCTTCTTATTCTCGGAAAGTTCAAATTAAAATTTTTTTGGAAGAGCCTCCAATAGATTAGTTTCTCTGGCATAATAGTGTATTTATTTTGTCTTTACTACTTACTTGGCTTTTCTATTTTTTCTCACACTTTATTGGTTTAGCATTTTATGATATCTTCTTTAATGTCATCAGTTTTTTTGATATCCTTTTTGGAAGTGGGCAGAGTGTAAATGATATATAACAAGTTACAGTAGTTCTCCTTATAAGTGGGAAATACATTCCAAGATCTTTAGTGGGTGTCCAAAACCGCGGATAGTGCTGAACTCTATGTTCTTTCCTATACATATGTGAGTGAGAGGGAAATTCTCTCCTCCTTTCTTGGTTTTTATTGTTGGTCAAATAATTAAAATGACATAAAGTAAATTACCAAGAGAAAATCAATTTAATGCGTACACATGGGGAATTTACATAGGCATGAAAAATTCCACAAACAGTAAGACAAAATGAGGTATCTGTGTCATTCTGGACTAAGGAGAAGATCAGGGTCTAGGACTTCAAAGGGAATAAAGGCAATTCGCAGGGAAATATAAAGAGTTAATGTTTGGCAAACTAATGTTTGCCGGGCCAACTAGAAGCAATGAGATACGGAGGACTTTGATCAAACGGGCTTTGTTCCATTTCTCCTAGATTAAACTATAGTTATCTATGATGATAGCTCCTTCCTTGAACAGGCCTTCCATCTTAAATTCTTTAAGGCAATTAGAGGGAAGGACAAAGTTTCCTCCTCAGCCTTCTGGAACTTAAAAATAACCATCTAAGAAAAATCAGTATCCTCAAGAGGTATATTTCAGTGTGACAAACTCTTCTCTTCTGTTCATACATACCTATGATAAAGTTTAATTTAAAAGTTAGGCACAGTAAGTGATTAACAATAATAACTAATAATAAAATAGAACAATTATAACAATATACTGCAATAAAAGTTATGAGTGTGATTCTCTTTCTCTCTCACAATCTTTTGTGCTACATTCACTCTCCTCATGATAATGTGAGATATATAATGCCTTCATGATGAGATGAAGTGAGTTGAATGACTCCACAGTCAATCTGATAACCGAGATTGCTACTAAGTGACTAATAAGCTGGTAGATATGCTGGAAAAAGGGATGATTTACATCCCAGGCAAAATGGAGCAGAAATGTGAGAGATTTCATCACACTGCTCAAAATGAAATGCAATTTAAAACTTATGAACTGTTTAATTCTGGAATTTTTCATTTAATATTTTCTGACTGTGGTTGATCATGCATAACTGAAATGGTAAAAAATAAAACCGTGGATAAGTGGGGATTACAGTATATCATTGTCAAACCACGCAAATGTCAATAAATTAATGCATTTTAGGAAAAATAGTAGGATAAATTTTTAAAAATTAGCTAGCCATAAGCTAAATAGCAGAATTTAAATTCCGTTCTTATTTACATAAATTTAGTTGAATGTTGAAATCAGCTTTATTAATGGAATTTGCACATTGCTATTAAAATAATCTATAGATAAAAAGATGACAACAGAAGAAACTATTAATTGGAAATGCTCTAGATTGCATAAGTCATAAACCGAAAGTTAATAATATTAATTAAGCAAGCAGAACTGTCTCTGATCTGGGAAACTGGAAACCCATTTCTTACGTTGACTCTGCCATTGACAATTTAGCAGAACTTGACCGAGTCTTAACCTTTCGAAACTTAAGTTTTATCATTTATAAAATAAATTGATTTAATCAGTAAGGCTCCTTCTAACTTTAAAACTTAGCTCCTTAAATGCTTTTTGAAATCTTTATATTTTTGATTGACTAATTTTATTTTGTTTTATATTGTTTCACTGAATATACTAATAAATTAAGGGAAGTAAAAATAAATTGTATAGAAACCACACAGGAAAAAGAGAATATAGATATATGGTTTTCTAACATTTTTTTTAAAAAATATGTTTTTAATACTCTAGTAAACTTAAATTAGAAATATTTAGCTTCCAAAACTTTGGGAAATTATAAATAATAATGAGCAGCACTTAAATACAGTAGTATTTTGCCATAAAATAAAGAGGCTGGGAGTTATTTCAGAGCACTTATGATTTTGGCATTTTTACAAAAACGCATTTGGTATGCTGAGTTCTGTGGCTAGTATGTCATATGAAAACTTTCCCCCCCCAGAATTTCAACACATTTACCTCAGTGGGAATCAGGAAAACAGAGTTTGATGGAAATAAAAACATATTTGAACACTATTCCTCACTTTTTCTTTGAGTCTCCCAAAATTTTTATTCTAATTTGATTTGTATTTAGGGTGACTTGAGAATGAGTTTACTGGATTGCCCATTTCTATTTCAGATTGACAGCTGAAATGTATTCAACAACCACAGACCTAAGGCTGCAAAGTACAACTACAATTGGATAAAAACCAAGAAATCTGAATCTTAGTAAAATTTCCTTTTTACTTTACCACTGGCTTGATTCTTGTTTATTTTCTTTTTCAAGTATTCGAGTTTGTTTTTTCTTATATTTTAAAAGTTTTGTACTTATTCATCATCTTTTGCAAAGGAATAGGTTCAGAAAAGCAATATCATTTTGGCTGAATTACTAAAGAAAGCTAGTAAAATCAACAGTGTTTATAACAACAAATCCCTGATACTATCAGATTATAAGGTCTTTTCTTAAGATCATATATTTAATTATAATATCTTGGCTTCATTAATATGTTTTTACTATTTCTAATCTACTGACATAGTTGTAGAGAAACTGATGAGTACTTCAATAACGAAAGAAGGCCACTACTGAAAAACGTTAGATGTTACACGATTTATTAAAGTAATTGACTCAGTCTTTATAGTTACGACTTGATAGTCTCCAAATGTTAAATTAATTTATGTAACAGCTATCAAAAACTTCCTGAGTTGTCCTTCTTTCTGGAAAAAAATATCACCATGAGCATCCCAAAGATGATTAATAGAGAGAATTAATGAAACCAAAAGGTAATTATTTTAAAAAGTCAACGAAATCAACAAACTTTTAGCTAAACTAAGATAAAACTAAAGATGAAAATAAAATCAGAAATTCAAGTGGAGACTTTATTATTTTACAGAAATTAAAAAGTTATTAAAAGAATAATTGTACACTAACAAATTTAATAATCCAGAGAAAATGGATGAATTTCTAGAAACACAAAAACTACCAAACTGACTCAAGAAGGAATAGAAAATCTCAATCAACACAGGATATTGATGCAGTAATCTAAACCTTCCAACAAAGTTTAACACCAGATGACTTCATTGGAAAAATCAAATGTTTAAAGAAGAATTAAAAAAGAATTACCAGTCTTTCTCAAACTCTTTGAAAAAAGAAGAAAAAGGAGAAGGAGGAGAAGATGAAGAAGGAAGAGAAGGAGAAGGAGGGGGAGAGGAGGAGTAGGAGGAGAAAAAGCAGAAGGTGGAATACTTCCAATATATTCTATGAGTCCAGCGTTACTCTGATACCAAAGACAGACAAAGACACCACAAGAAAAGAAGCTACAGAGCAAAATTTCTTATGAATATTGATGCAAAAATCCTTAACAGAATATTTGCGAAGCAAATCCAATAACACATTTAAAGGGTTATATACCATGACCACATAAGACTTATCCCAGGAATTTAAGAATGGTTCAACATAAGAAAATAAATTATCATAGTACACCATATAGTTAGAAGAAAGAGAATAAATCCACATGATCATCTCAATTGGTGCTGAAAATGATTTGAAAAGTTTAATATCCTTTCCTAATAAACATGCTCAGCAAACTAGGAATATAAGGAAATTTCCTAACATGACATATGACATTGATGAAAAACCCACAGCTAAATATCATATTTAATGGTGAAAAGCTAAAAGCTTACCCCTAAGATCAGAAATATCAAGACCATTCTGTTTGGGAAGTAATTGCTTCAACGAATGGTCTTCCTTCATATTTTCACAGTAACATTCTTTTATACGGTTTTAATATAACAGATTCTAAAATCCTGCTTTTTTCATTTTTTTTCCATACATGACTTTCATTCTCTATTCTGAACAAGAAATGATTGGTCTTGACCTTTTACTTACCACCAGATGGAGTCTCCATGACTAATAACTGTACATCCCAACATCTGCTACAATGCCTGGGACATAATAATTATCTAAAGTATATTAATGAATTGTTTTTAAATATTAGGTAGTTAGCTTGAGTAGATCCTTTTTTACTTTTCAAAATTGATTTTCCAAATATTATTAGCCAACAAATTGCTAATGACTGTAAATATTAAATGAAGTGTTCAGTTGATGCTGTATTTCAAAGTTGTACTTCCTCTGACTTTAAAGAAATTGTTCAAAAAATAAAAATAGAAAAAAATAAAATTTGAGGTAAAGTATAATTTTGTTTAAAAAAATAACTGTGGTTTAATACTTTAAACTACAAACTGGATCAAACTGAAAAACCTTAGAAGAGGCTATTATAAGATATAAGTAGTTAAAGTTCCAAAGTGTAGGAGTGCTATTGTAATTGTTATGTAATATGATTTAAATGTGTAGTTAATAGAAATTGTTAGATGTTTAAGAGAGAGACTAGAGTTACAGAGAATACGTCTAATAGAACACCTGAGCCTTATAAGATTGGTTAGTATGATATTAGAATACAGAATGGGTAGAGCATTCTAGGTGAGGGAATCAGAGAAAGTACTAACAGATAATATATACTGTAAGCTTGGAAAATGATATGTAACAGAACAAATAAAGAATTCTCAAAAGTCTGTACCTTAAAAAAATCTACCTTTTTGTTTTGTTTTAATTATGGCCCAAATGGATATTTTAAGAATATTCACATACAAGGAAAATCCTTTCCTGGCATTTCTTATTGAAAAGAGAGTTGAGGAACCAATAGGACCAGCTAATTTGAACAAATAGGAAAATACCAAAGATCTGTAGGTTCCTTAATTCCTTCTCCTTGAAGGAGAAAAACTTGCTAAAGTGATTAGATGAAGGAGGCAGGATGTCTTCCTGACGAAAATTCTTTTCCAGTGAATTGGGGTCAATGAGATGGGGCACGGACCAGGAAAATAATCACTTGGCTGACGGTCACTCCTTTTCCATGCCCATAAGAATCACCAGGCATTTCAACTCATGCTTGAAATCTCCTTGCCTGGCTGTGATGTAGCAAGGAGGGAAGATGCCCTTAAGGGAGGGCACAAAATATTTATTCAGCCAGGCCAGGCAGGAAAGCAGGTGTCATTGGCTGAATTTAGCACCCCCGCCCCCAACTCTCTCCTCGGCAAATTCATACATTGAAATCCTAATCCCCAGTACCTCAGAATGTGACTGTATTTGGAGATAGTTTCTTTAAAGAGGTAATTAAATTAAAATGAGGTCATCAGGGTAGCATCTAATTCAGTCTGACTGGTGTCCTTATGAGAAAGAAATTAAGACAAAGACGCACACAAAGGAAAGACCATATGAAGATACAGGGAGAAGACTGCCTTCTACAAACCAAGAGGAAAAGCCTCAGAATAAACCAACTCTATTGATGCCCTGATTTTGGATGTCTAGTCTCCTGCAGTGTGAGAAATAAATGTCTGTTGTTTAAGCCACCCAGTCTGTTGTACTTTGTTATCGTAGTTCGTGCAAACTAATACAGCAGGATCCCAGAAAGGTTCTTAGTGTAGTTGATTATACCCATTAGAAGAAAAAGAAATAGGTTATCCAAGAGACTAATAATGTCAAATGCCTTCAAAAAATTGCATTTTGTATCTCAACATTTACCCAAGGGTTGCATAGAAGACTGGAAAACACTTTCTTGAGGGCACAATAAGATGGGACACTATCCTCTAAGAGGATAAATTTTAAAATCTGTTTATGTTGAGCATATAATAAGTAGAAGATATATGTAACTGAAGGTAAAAATTAAGAGGGAGCTAAATTGCTCTGCATAAGAAAAGAATGACCTATGAGAGGCCAAAAGATCAATTTTTAGAGTCAGAAGTCTAGGAGGCCTAAGCCAAAAGGAAAAGAGTGAGAAAGAGGAGCACCCAGTGGTGAGAGATAAGGAAAGTGGGGAGGAAGCAATTTGTTGTGGCTTTGTGGATGATTCTGCTTATGTCATCTGAAATTTCCTAAGAGATTTCTCTATAGGCCTTGATGTGCGTGGATTTAATTTTGAGACTACAAAGAAGTATTGCACCAGCTGACAAATTTGATGCAAACAAAAACAGAGACTACTCTTGAGGATGACTCACAATTGACCCCTGCAATTAGGATTATCTGGGAAGTGTTAAGAGATTATATTAAAATTTACTGAAGCGCTGGTTTGAACAGGTGGGATTGAGCCAAATTGTAGATTATAGGTGAATATGTGGACTTTGCGCTGAAGATCTAGGTGAAATTCAGACATGGGCTTTAGATGTTGGCATGGAAACCTAAGAACTTCTCAAAAAACTCAACTTGCCTTGTGAGCCTGTACAGGGGAGAACATTAGCTACCACAGGCAGCATGGTCACTCCCCATGAGAGAATACTCCTGGAGCACATTGCATGGAACTCATTGGTCAAAATCATGGGAACCAGCATTTTGGCTGATGTAAAACAGAGCATTTTTTTCTTCTCTTACCATCTTTGCCTACCCTAAAAAATAAAAATAAACTGAAAAAAGAAAGAAAACCTTGTCCATCATTGGGGAGGAGGCAATATTGCTAATAGCCTATACAGGGCTGTAGCATGTACCACTCTTTACTATAAACTGCGGCACAGCCTTAGACTGGTGGCAGCTATGGGATATTGGTGGAGTTGCCTAGAAAAAGCCAGTGTCCAACAGAGCAATTGTGGCATCTGAGTGTCAGCAGTGCCTGCCTGCACTGGCAGGGATTTCCATGTTCTTCGGAAAAGCAGGGACCCTGAGCAAAAAAAATGAAATGACCGGGCAGAGAGGATGGAGTAGGATAATTTGGGAATAGGACTGTGGTTTGCAGTCACAGCATCTTGCCTCTTTCAGTTCCCAAAATATCTGAGCTTGCCCTGCCCGCAGGCCTGAGGAACAAGAATACTGGAATGGGAGAGCTACAAATCTGAGCAGGGAAACAACCATGCTCAGTAGGAGTGAACTTGTTTTGAGCAAGAGTGAAACACCCTCTGGGGGTTCCTGGAAATATTTGGGTGGGGTCTGTGCTCTGCAAGGGACTCAGGCCCTATGTAATGCATGTGAGGGCAGTAGTCAATGAGATTCCTATTATTAATGTTAATGTTAATGTGATCTCATTTGCTTCTGTAGGCTGGTGTGGCCTGGGGAAATTCTGGTTCTACTGTGTGAAACTGGGGCTTCTGACTTTTTAAAAAAAGAGAAGCAACATAATGAAAGTAGTGTTTTAGAAGGATTAAATTCCAATTGATGAAGAAAGAGAAATGACTTTTGCGGTAGGAAAACATTAGTTACATTGCTTTAAAAATAGAGAAAAAAAATTCACTGTAGGTTTTAAACAAAGCTATCCTATTTAACATTCTCATTTACATACATACTTCGAAGTAAAAGAAAAATGTCCAAAACTTTGGAATAACTCACAGAGGTCCACAAAACTACTGCTAATTAAGGTCCTAAGGTCTTTAGCTTAAAACAAAGCTAACATAATTTAACTTCTAATTTATGCTAAAATCGCTGAATAATTGCTAATATATTATTTTCATATATTTGCCAACTTCATACTTTCTGAGCTGGTTTCTGAATCTTACTGTTTATACACAACTTAAAAGGTTTCTCTCAAGCTGAATGAGTAGTGGGAAATGACACTGGGCCTCCTCCCTCTTAGAACAGCACAGGACAAATGAAACAATTAGAGACTAAATCTTTTAGTCACTTTTGTTTAACTATCTTAGACAAGTTATTTCTGCTCTGTCTCATTTCATTATGTGTAAAATACAAAGGTCTAAATGATTTATAAGTCTTTTTCCACATTAAATTGTATGATTTTAGAAAAACATGTAATTACTCAAGAATCACTTCATTTTTCTGTATTAACTACATCCACATGTACTTTTCTCTTAGGCCCGATTGAAGTGATTCAGAATTTCTCTTTAATCTAATCGAAATTATTCTTTCAAATAAGGCAATGGCTTTAACTCTTAGGAAAGGGAGAGGGAAGGAGAAGAGGAGTAACTTCTGCATAAATGAAAACTTCATTAGGAAAAATGAACTAATCAGCATCCTCTGAGAAAAATTCATGTGTTCAGAAGGGCATAGTCTCTGCTGCTATGCATACTAACAAAATTTATGTCATTATTAAAATAATTACATAAATACATATATATATTTATATTATATATTTGGAACACAGCTGATGAACCATATTTTACTACTTAGTATCATTTATATCAGAAATTACTAGCTATTGTAATATTATATTTAAATGTGAATAAGAAAACATATTCCAGGAAATATTATGTGCACTATGGTACGAGGAATATGAAATAAACTTGTTAAACAGAACCTTCTACAAAGTTTCGCATTCTGTGGTCTGTCAGTCAGTACATAATAGCAGGGTTGAAAGATCAGTCCAAGTCTCATAATGTAGCAATTTTTTGCATTAAAAAAATCTGAAAGACATTTATCTAAATTTGGGCATATCTGAGGAAAAAATAGAGTTTAGCAAAATTAGAATTCAAAATATCTATAAATAATTATTGATTTGTCAAATACTCCAAATCAAATCTGAAACAGCACAAAATTTCACAGAATCTCAGAGAATATGCTTTAAAAAAAGAGTAAAAAGGAAAAAAATCAGGAGCAATTGTGAATGACTATCAAGAAACATCACAGAGTGGTGGTATTTAAAAAAAAACCAATTTAATCATGGCTTAAATAGATAATAAACTTTATTGAATGCAGAAAATAATTCTGTAAGTAATTTTCTATAATTTTACAGGAGAAATGGAAGGAAAACCAAGTCTACCATGACTAGGCTCTGATTAATTAACCCTCACAACCACCCAATGATGTCAGTATTATAATTCCTTTTAAAATGAAACAGCAGAAAATTACATGATAAAAATTATAAGAAACCATACCTTAGGACCAAAGGGAGACATGAATTCATGCAAACATAGATAAGACAACAAATTGTTTATAAATGAAGAAAAAAAACAATTAAAACTTGGGTTAGGTATTTTTTCCACCTAAGGTGAAAATTATAGATAATTAAAAGCAAGCAGAAGAGGTCAATGTTTAAAAAGGCCTTTTGGAACAACATGAAGTTATTACTAAAGAGAAAAAATAATCAAGTACCTGAAAATATCAGGCAAATATTATTCAATGAAAAAAGGGGGGATTAATTTCCTTCCCTTTCATTATTTTCTCTTTTTTTATTGAAGATAATCTTTGTCCTTTGCGTAATTAAAGATCAATGGTAACGTGGAAGCGAGTAGACCAGATGCAGAGAGTGTAACAAATTTAAGAAGAAAACATAAATTAGAAAAATCAATTCAAAAGTCTTTACCACATGTTAATGAAGCAACTTTTAGAATCAATTATATCAGTAATAATGGAAGCAGAAATACGTAGTTTGCATGAAATGTTTATGATGCACACCCATATAAACGTATACAAACAAAGAAAGAAGAGAAGAAGCAAAGCACTGTAGAGGAGAAAATAAGGGATGGTTTAATTTAACTAAAGAGTTCCCTGGTAATTAGGCAATTTATTTTATTACACTATATTAGACTAACAATTTAGTTTATTCCTAATAACTTTTAATGATAGTAAAATTGCTCCTTTTTTATATTATGAAATATATTTTTGCATATTACATAGCAAATGTCCTGCAAAACATATAATCAAATATAGATACACAAAAAAAGCTATATATTAATTAGGCTAGGCTAAGTTGTGCCATGGTACCAAAAAATCCCCCGATCTCAAAGGCTTAAAGCAAACAAACAAAAACTGTTTACATTTCTCACTCATGCAATGTTGCCTGTTGTGAATTGCTGAGGCCTTTCTCACTGTGTCTTCACATGTATGGCCTTTTCTCTGAGAGGAGAGAGAGAGAGAGAGGGAAGGAGGGAGGGAAAGATAGATATCTGATTCTCTTCTTATAAGAACATAAATCCTATCAGATTATGGTCCTACCCTTGTGACCTCGTTTACTTTTAATTACCTCCCTAGAGGCCTTATCTTCATATACAGTCACATCAGAAGTTAGGGCTTCAACATATGAATTTTGGGGGGACACAATTCAGGACATACAGTTATCTTGAAAGTCATACTACCATACCAAACAGCAAGGGGGAGAGAGAGATGCAGTCCTATCGTGTTCCTGAGGAGAAGAAAACTGGAATATTAAGTACCCCAAAGGACTATCACAATGTTTATAATTTTCTATTGCATCATTATTCTTATAACTAATCTAATTAGAAATGCTATGATAAAGATCATTATATAAAACTTTCCAAAACATCTTCCTCCAGCATGAATTCCACAAGAAAAATTCTTGAAGTGGAATAGATGTATTAAACATTTTGATCATTTTATTGTGTCCTGGAATATTTTCCTCCTGAAAAATATTGCAGAATCATCCCAATTCCTTAAAGTTTTGCAAACATTATTTAAGAATAAAAGGAGAAAGATAGAGAAAAAGAGTTGAAGAAAAAAACTTTTGCTAAGCCCACTATCAGAAAATACCATTTCATTTCCTTAATGTATTTTTTCTTTTTCTTTCTTAACAACAAAGCTTATCATCTTTTTGCTTGCATATATTTTGACAATATGAAAAATGTAGTCACTATTTTGGTTAATTTTTTTTTTCTCAGCAAAGCATTAGACATTCAGTTACAGACATTTTACTCATTCTAAGTTATTCATTACTTTATGGAAGAATTCTACTTTCTAAGATTTATATTTATACACACACATTGGCCAAAGATTCCATATATGGAATTAATATTTGGCAGCACCTTATCCTGACAAAGGCCCAAAGATCAAGGTTACAAAGTAGATGTAATATTGTCTTTCTCTGAGTTTGTTTTTGTCAAAAAGTCAGAAACTCACATGCCATCATCTGAAAGCATATCCGTAATATCAGAAATAATACAACCTTTTTCCAAGAATAGTATTAGAGTTTGACAGACGAATAAACATCTCTAATCTTCACCATTGTTTTTTTATCTCTTGATCTCACCAACTATCTGAGTTAAAGGTGAATAGTCCCTGAAGAAGGTACAAGTCCATGAATCTACTAAGTGCTGAACTTCCTCCCCATCCTACTGTGCCCTGTAGTCTTCAGCTGGATGTGAGCTCTTGCCTCCAGCTATTTACACCATGATCAGGCTAGTAATTAGCAAAATGTTTAATATAATATAGAAGCAATTAGGAGGTGATAACATGCAATTAAGATGTGTTTTCAGATTAAAGATTTTATAGTGCTCTTTTTCTTGAAAAGATAAAGTGCCTATCTCAAAATGTCAAACTGCAGTGATTTAATCTGAATTATTTTCAATTAATATGCATGTATTCTTGCGATGTGTTCACCGTTGTTATTGACATTGATAAATTAAGCTCATCCCAGCTGAATTTATCCTTGAGTCGCTCTATATTTCCTGAATGTCAGCTCTTTATTCATATTTTTTTCTTTGCCTACAAGCTGTGCCTGATCTAACTATAAGTCCCTTGATTCATCCCTGGGATTACAGTGATGTGTCAGTCTGGAGGAACAATAATCTGAAAGGGCATTGTTATAAATAGAGTGTTAGAATATAATTGTTTGTCATGTCATTCCTCCTCTTTAAATTCCCTTGAGTCCTGTTGAAGTAATTTAGACAGCTAAGATGACAAGAGTCTTGAGACTGTACTTATAGAGTTGTCCAACACATCTTTAGTCTATTCTGTCTTTTGAGACCATCTCATCTGCAAAATAGGAAATGCAAACATCAAATGAGTTTTGACTACAGTGTGGATTTAATTTGAGAGTTTACAGAGGCCACTCTTCATACAATACAAGTATTATGTCTCCCAATTCATCTCTACTTGTTGGGAGAATGGCTATTAAGTGCCTTTTAAAATTAATTAGAAATTGTCATGAGTGAGCACAGTAGCTATTGAAGATAACTAGAGGAATTAAATATTTCATGTATAGAAATTTTTTGTAAAAAATGGAGATTAATGGATTGAGAGGAAACTATTTAATTTTTAGCTATAAGAACTGGAGAAAGTTATTATTTTATATCATCTTCACCATTTGTAAATTAAGATTAATATTAATGATTATAGCAGTAGTATATATGTAAAAATATGGTGACAAAATTAGGAACAACATTTCTTTCTAAGCAAAATATACAGAAATGCCTCAAATTTAAAAATTATTATTTTATTGGGAAGTGTTTCAATTTACAATTGGTTTAGCAATTAAAATTGTATTTTTACGATTACTAAGAAGTATAATTTAAGAGTTTACAGTTTACAGAGTAATGAGTATGCTTTATACCATGAGGATTTATAAATACATTTATTGGACCTAGTAAATAGGTACATATTAGATTTGATGGAATTTTTTTAACCTATCCAAATTTACTAAAATGATGAAAATTAATGTTTTGACAAAAACAGTTATATTTATAAAGGAAGAATTTAACATTTATCTACTTGGTAAGCTTTGTGAGTTTGACATCATTAATGATTATAGACCAGGGCATTTGAAGTAGGGTGCATTTACCTAGGAAAGACAGATAGTCCCTTTAGATATATAAACAAAATATTCAGAGTTTAAATTATATTTACATTTCGTCTAAAAATAAATATATTAAACTTTGCTAATACTTAATATATAATTGGCATTCCTGTTCCCATGCTATCCTGTGTCAAAAGACAACACAAAGGCCATATGTTATATACGTGTGCAACGTGTCCTAGGGCAAGAGAAAAGTTCACAGCATGAAAGTATCAATGGAGGAAACGCGAAGGCATTTATTTGCTTTTGTTATATTTCTATACACTGCATGGTTACATAGATTTGTGAACTATGTTATTTAGTTTTAATTAAACTTGCCCTCAAAATTGACAAGTGACTTTACAAGTTTCCTGCAAAGAAAATGCAGCTGAACATACTCATCATGCAAGTGCAAGTGAATTTCAACAGAAATCTTGCATAATTAGAGATGGGATTGAAAAAATTAGCATCCTGATTTAGTAAGAGGGGCCAATAATGTACTTTTCCCATTTGGGACTACTTGTCTTTGAGAAGTATCTTTTTTTAGTGATGACAATTATTAAGCAGGTATCAAAATAAATTGAACTTAAAACCAGAGCTTTAAATAGATAACTATATTTCAAATTATTCAACTAAGAAAAATTAAGTAGTGAATACATCAAGTATTGTTTGAGTGATAGACATACTTATAACATTAATAAATAAAATAGATTCTTTAAAATTTTGTTTATTCTAGACAAATTTCATTCTAACTTTGAGTATACTATATACATTCATAGAATGCATTTAGATACACAATAAAATATATTAGCTCAATGAGTTAAGTATACATATTAAAACTAGTCATATTTGCAACTATTTGGCTAAATCAAGCAAGGTAATGCTTGATCAAAAATGTTTAGAGACCACTGATGTGGACAATTAATCATTTGCTCATTCAATATACTGAGGTTTGTAAAATGTGTTTAAGAGTATATATGAGCTTAAACACACACAAATATGTTTATAAAAATGTACACTCCTGAAGTACATATATAAACCTATGTAGAAGTGTATTTTCACTCACTACACCTTTATTAAATATTAAGATACTGTACTAAGTATGGGGTAGAAAATATGTAGTGTAACTGCTGCAAAATTATTTTTAAAAAACATATGATGTAGAGAAGGTAAATAACAGTGAAAATTATATATTAGAAAAATATCTGATAATTTTCTTATGGTAGGAATTAAGCACTTATTTATTTCTGTATAAATAATACTAATAATAAAAATTATCGATAGCTATAAATAACTTTATTATTATAAAAATATATGCAAAAACAGGATTATAGTTAACCTCTATGCAATTGGCATCTTTGCAAGTCAAAAACTGTCATATTGGTGATTTATGTCCACTAAATGTCATAGAAAAAAATTTCCCCTAGATTTTTTACAGCCCCCATTTCATTTTAAAACTATAACTGTCTAGAACAATGCCTTGCCCATGGTTGGTGCACAATAAATATTTGTTGAATAAACATTATTAGCATAGCTTTTTTCACATATTATTATTACCCGGTCATGCCAGTCACCTTCTCCTTACTCTTTACCTCTTTCTTAGAAAACCTATTACTTTCTGGACACAGTTGATGGACAGCTGACAAGCTGCCCGGTTTAATTCTATTTCTCCCTAAAATGAGAAACTGGCAGTCCAGAATACGCAGGGGAAAAGCATCTAATTAAGCTTGGTGAGGTCTCTTGGGACCCAGACCAGGTTAAGCTTGTGATCATTTGGTAAATTCAGAGCATTAGGATGACTAAATAAGCTTTTGTAAATAATACTTTGAGAATTCTGATGAATAATATCCTGGATAAATCAACTCATATAGACATTAGGACCATGTTTTGCCTTTAGCTAAGTGCGACTGGAAGTCCAGAGACATAGAATAGGCATTAAGACTCTAGCTATATGATTTTAAAGTTTATTTTAAACAATCTAAGCATATGATGTTATAAGGAAATTACCATTACTTATACAGAGAAACAGTATTCAACAAACACTAAAATCACAGCTTCTAATACTTGTATAATTTAAAGATAATTTCTCAGCCACTCCGCTATATAGATCATAAAAAGAATACTCATCCCTTAATTAGTATTCTGAATGTTATCAAATTATAAATAATCTACTGTTATTCAGGATAGACTATAATCTAATGTTTATTTGTATGTTTCCAACCAGTCAATGAAAAATTGTTTCTTTTACATACTAAGTATTTGTGGCTTGTTGTGATTAAACAAAACAATACTTTTTTCCCAAAATAAATTTATTCATATATATTATATATGTTCATAAGCACTTGAAAACATGTAGTGTTTTTTTAACCCATGGAATGTTTCAGTTCATCAGTAACTAAGCTAAGAATCTGCAATGAAGACATAAAATCTTCCTGATCAAATTTAATTCTACTGAGTGATATAAAGGATCCATTTACATTTCCAACTCTTTAGGAAAATTTGAAAGAAGAGTTTTAACAGCTGTGAAGTTTAGTTAGCAGTGTTTGCTAATAAAAGATTGATTTTATTTCAGAGAAAGTAAAATTTACCGATAGCAGCAATGCCCCAACTAACACACAGATTTCATTATGTTCTACCTAGATGTATGCATGTGTTTATAAAATGTGGGCTCTCTACTTTACAATTGGTAGAATAACTAATTTTGAAAATCCGATCTTAAAACCTAATTCAAGGGGAAAACCTCTCAACCTGACAAAAGGAATTATTGCCGGAGATTAAACTGCTTGATGTTCTTCATTGTTCTAGTTGAGTCAGTAGGGAATATTAATTGAGATGTGCCATGGATTCCGGTGTGTGTTCCATAGTGGTTCACAGGTTTCCTGGTGGTCTTTCCAACAGGAATAGCGTAAATGAGTGGAATAAGAAGGATCATTCTGAACCACAGTAGTTAAGCCATTATTCTGTTTGGCACAAAAGGTAATGGTTGGTTGATTTGCTTTATTTCTGTGCTGTTCTGATTTTTCCCCCATACACTCTAATCTCTACCACTTCCTCTCTGAGTCATCAGCAGCTGAACCCAGTGAGACCACGGGAACTGGCTCCTGGAAAAGAGCGCTAATGGAGCTATTACTCAAGTTCAATTCTCTTTAAGTGTGATAAGAACCGCGAGTTACAAGGAGATAGAAAAAAGAATTATTTTGCATTTTCTGCTTTGAAGAGCCTCCAAATCATGCTGACCTCTTTATACTTCTGAGCAGACACATGATAGATATATTTATCTCAATAGTTCTTATGAATAAATAAAACTCGATGAAAAAAATAAGAATATTTAACATTACACATAGTAATTTAATAATTTTTGCTGGAGTTTTGGTTTATTAGTTTTGTTTTGTAGTAGTTTATTTTATTTTGCAAATTCTAAAAGTAATATTTTAGCATCTTATTTTTCCTCACAAAGAATCCATCCAACAGTTTCTGCTAGTCTACATCTGATACAGTTACGATTATAATATCCATTAGACATAAACACCCCTATTTTCTCACCACACAAGGGGATCTTGAATTAGATTCACAAAGAACAGCTTGATTTATAGTTGTTTTCTCTCTAACCTACTTGAAAAAAAAAAAAACTTAGCATGGCATCGGGCTTTGATATAAGGGAGTTCCCACAGTCTGCTGGCAAAATCTCCCTGGTTGCTTATCTAAACCAGAGATTAGGCTAGAGATTTTACTAAAGAGGAAGATGCTGAGGATACCCGAAACTGTGGTCCTTGTGTTGGGCTATTTAAGACTCTGAATGAGAGAGCCCAGATCTCAGGCTCTATTATCATTTAATTCCTCATGTGGAAACTCAGATTCCTTCAAATAAAACAAAATATTTTAAATACTAAAAATTATTAAAGAAACTTTATTGATTAATATATTTCTCTTACAGATAGCATAAAGGAAATTTTCAGTTATTTCTACAACCACAGATGATAATGTCTCTTTCTTGACTAGAAGTGTAAGGAAATAAGATGAGATCTCTGATGGCAATTATGCAAGTAGAAAGAGTATGAAGTACTCAAGTGTTGAGGCCCCGCTTCCTATTATGCTCTCTTTATCCATTTTCTTCTATTAGCTCTCATCTTAAAGTGCCCAGTTTCCCTTTGCTGCCATTCCCCGCCTTCTCATGATACCATGTGTTGACTAGGAGGCTCCATCGACTGAACCCAATCCAACCTTCATTTCTCAAAAGTCATGTTTCCTGAAACACTTCAGGCATTCTTTCCTTCCCCTACATACTTTGTTAAAAAAGATTTAATGATTTAACCTATTTAGAAATATTTTCATCCAATAAAAGACTCCAGGAGTTTAAAAAAAGGAAGTATAATTTTCTCATACATCTACATTTAAAATTTTCTCTTTAGGAGATTAGTCTAAATTATTGTTAGTAACAAAATTATTTTTTTGCTTTAATTATATTAGGAATTGAGAAGTTTTAAGTATCCTATGAGTTAGTATTAATTCATTCCAAAAGTGTATTTTTAGTACAAATGAAATGCCTGGCAAAAATGTAGTGTGACTTTTCTAGAGAATTTTATATTATCCCTCTCTAAAGTTAAAGAAAATCTTTGGAGAGTTGAGAAGTATTAGGGGATTTAAAGATTCAATGTTTATAAGTCTCACATCAGTCTTTAGTAATAGGTGGCTTTAAAAGCAACTACCCTAAGTCCTGAAAATAAGTATCTCTGGGGTTTTATTGAATATGTGTGTTTTACATTTTATGGCATTGCCAGATATTTTAAATGCCATGTTATATACTGGAATATTTGACCATAACTATTCAACCAGTTACTCTTTCTCAAAATGAGTGACATGGTAGACAAGCAAAGTTTCACCAATTCAAATGAAAATTAATTTTTGTTTAGGAAAAAAAAATTATAATTTACTCGTGTGTTTTGAAGAAATTCACTAAGTTTTATAGCATTCCATAGCAAATTAATCCTTGATTTATGTTCATTTGCTTTCAAATATAATCTCTGTAGTAGGAACTTCAATATTTTCCCCCAAATTTTAGCTTTTATTTATACAGCATATATTAGTTTTACATAATAAAACATCTGACAGTAATCCAGTCTTTAGATATGTAAGAGGTTGGGATAAGCCTGAAAGCCTTCCAGTTATAAGCACTTTTAACAGATCTGTTTTACAGTGGAAATGGGTTTCTTCTTTAAAATATTGAACTATTTACAATTGCTTATTTTTTATACTGTCAACTATGATAATATTTAAAAAACTCTAGAAATATAAAGTGGCCTCATTACCTTTGTTTTACATGAAACATAAAACGGATTTCAATAAGAAATGCAAAAAGAGATACATATTTTGCAACTTGATGAGTCATAGTGATAGAAAATGATTCCACATTGATTATTAATTTGTTCTTCTCATTACTTACTAATTTTCTCCACAAAGATTTTTTAAGTATGTTTTATATATAAGACATTCACTAGGTAGTTTGTAATTAAATCTCAAGTGGATAATTCTTTAGCTTTACAAAAATCGTTCAATAATAAGAGAATAATCACCTTGATATTTGATGTATAATTCTTTAAAAAATTCCCTTTATCCCCCTGAATAAGTTTGCAAATATTTCATTCCATGGAACTTCTGTACTCCAAGAAAGAGAAAAGAAAGCTCTTCATGGTATTTTCTCCAAGCTTTCCCACCTCACAGCTTTTGCCCATGCAGTGTTTTTCTAAACTAAAACATCTTATGCCTTTATCTATTCTTTACATACTAGCAACAAATAGTGTCAGGAAAATGGATCCTAGTTCTTCTAAATACTCTTGATCAAAACTATGATAAACTTAAACTAGAAAAAAGAAGCTATCTCTTTTTTCTGATATTGTGATATATCTGTCTCAGCAAACTGGAGATGAAGACCAGTGGAGTGACTTCTTGAAATATGTGCTTCAATATCCATTCCACAGAGAACCAGATATTGATTCAACCTATAGGCTAGAGGTTTGGTACTTGGTTCAGTGATGAGGTTAGGGGTAGGGTGGAAAATTGGAGCTGAAAATTTGGGTAATGGGGAAAAAAACTGCTAGGAAACTTCAGATTACTACCAATGGGATGTTCTGACTGGCATAGTTCATATAGATAGGCCTTCTTTACTTGACATGAGTTATATTTTTGGGATGCTCTGGAAGACCAGAAAATGTGAGCCTAAAGAACAAGGGTTTGGGAGATTGAATAATTGTTGAATAAATATTGGAAACAATAATAATGCAAGAATAAACATAAGGAAATTGCATATTATTTCATTTTAAAAGGAATAGAACAGCTTTCCAAGTATATGAGATATATTGGTAATAAGGAATCATTCCAAATGGTGAAAAGGATTCATTGCACTCACCGTACATTTAGAATAAGAATGACCAAATGGTATATAGAAATATTATCTATAAGACCATAAGTTTCAACTTACAACTATCTATAAAAATATCAGTGTACATGAAGTCATATCTTGAAACCATGGAAATCAGAGAAAGATTCTTACAGGAAAGAGCAATAAAGATGTGGTTCAAAGCATGAATTCTAAAGTCAGGCAGTCCTAGGTTTAAATCCTAGCTCTACAATAATTAGAATTGTTACTATAGGCAAATTACCTCATTTCTCTATGCTTTAGTTGCCCCATTAGTGCAATGGGAATAATATTAATACCTGCCACGTAAGCTGGTAGTGACTATTCAGTGATTAGCTCAGTGCATAGAATAGAGTAAGTTGTCACTACAAAAAAAATATTACTTCTCAGAATTCCCACAGCAATTGACTAGAACCATATAGTTTCATTATAGCTATTTGTGTATTTAGATTATAGTTTCTACCAAACTCCTGTTGCAGATTGGATCTATACCTGCCTCAGCTTTGGACAACCATGAAGCCTCAAAACTGTCTTTCAAATGAAGATTTATTTGAAGTCATTAGAGTGATAATTTTTCCAAAATGGCAGCATGCATTTTATTCACAAAGCTCAAAAATTAGATAGCTATTCGCAAACAAAACAGCTCGAGAACAGCTCTGGAGTTCACTTAAGACTCCTCAGCTACATGGCAGAATAAAAAAAAACCTAAGAATAATCACACAAAAAGTGAAGAAAGATAGCTTTGTTTTGTTTGCATCATCCCATCTACCAAGCCAGCATTGTTCAGCCCCAGCTACGGAGGTCCCTTCATTACGAAAGAAAAAATTGGATAAGTGTGACCAGCTTCTCCAGACTTTTTTGGGTACTGCGCAAAGGCACCACTTAAGTTTCACTCCACCCAGACTGGCAAAGCCGGGACATAGATGGCCAGGAGCAAGGAAGAAAAGCAGGAGCTATTAGTAGCAGCCATGAAGCAAAAGTGATCACAGTTCTGGTGATATTCTCTGCAGATAAATCCAGGAACTTTCACCAAAGGGGAGGGGAAAAACGAAAAAACAATGACTAGCACAGCCACTGTGGACACCCTGCAGATTTTCACCAGCTTTCACCCCACTGTATTGACATTCACTGAAGCCAGCTGCCTGAGGCCCTCGGTTTCTTACCCTTTCACCTTTCCAGAGCCTGGCAGTCAGTCCAGGTCTCTGTGGCTGTTTAAGTGGAAGATATCAGCCTAAACCCCCACATCTGACCCCTACCACTGTATACTTGCATACCACTGGCTTGATGCCCATCACCAGCCTCCACTGCCATATACACACCTGACAGGGAGACTGTATAGCTGTAGAGGAGCACACCAAAAGCCAGAACCAATGCAGCTTCTTGGTGGCCTGGATCAGACTCTGTCTTCTGTCACTGACCTGCACCACTGCATTCACCTGCAGCTAGTATCTCCAGCTATAAACTTATGTAAAAACCTGGCTCAACCCTCATCACGGGCTTCCACTGCCATGCACCCACAGTGAAGTCCAACAGCCACAACAGTGCACATCAATGGCCGGGGATCCCGCAGGCATCAGCGCATACACAGTTAGCCTTGCCCTTGCTGCTACAACTACCACATGTGTCTGCAAACAGCCTCTGCCAATAAACAAGCACCTGCAGCTGTTTTTCACAGCTGAATGTGTACACACCACCAGCTCTAGCCACCACTGCTATCTGCACTCATCCCAGGCTGCTAGACCTGGAGGCACCACTGAGGACCCCAATGACCTTTGCATGACACTGTGAGCCCGCTGAGCACTTGCCATGGACCACACAGATGTCAGTGTTGTGAACCTCATAAAAGAAAGAAACTGCCAACCAAGAAAACTTTAGCTATCCAAGGTGTCCTTCGGAAATGAAGGTGAGAAAAGAGCCCCTAACAAATTCTAAGTTCGTTGCCACTGGACCTACCTTACAAGAAATGCTAAAAGAAGTTCTTCAAGCTGAAAAACAAAAGGATGCTAATTAGTATCATGAAAACATATGAAAATATGCAATATATTGGTAAAGGTAAGTAAATAGTCAGATTCAGAATATTCTAATACTGTAATATGGATGGTTGTGTGTTAACCACTTAACTAGTATAAAGGTTAAAGGACAAGAGTATTAAAAGTAGTTATAACTACAATAATTTGTTAATTAATACACAATATAAATAGATGTAAATCATGATATCAAAAACATAAAAGCAGAGGGAGTAAAAGGGTTGAATTTTGTATGCAATTGCAGTTATTATCAGCATAGACTACTATATTTACAAGATGTCTTATGTAAGCCTACCGTAACCATAAAGCAAAAGCCTACAGTAGATTCAGAAAATATAGAGAGAAAACAAAACAAAAGTATACCATGGTATACCACTACAGAATTGAGAGCCCAGAAATAAGCTCTTGCATTTATGGTCAACTAATGTGTGACAAAGGAGCTGAGAATATGCCATTGGGAAGGATTGCTTTTCAGTAAATGGTATTAGGAAACTGGATAACCGCATGCAGAAAGATAAAATTAGATTCCTATCTTACATCCCTCACAAAAATTGACTTGAAGTGTTTTAAAGACTTAAACATAGAACTTGAAATTTAAAAACTCCTAGAAAAAAAAAATAGAGAAAAACTCCTTTACATTGGTCTTGGCCACAATTTTTGGATATGACACTAAAAACATAAACAACAAAGACAAAAATTAATATGTGACTACATCAAACTAAAAAGCTTCTGTACAACAAAAGAAACAATCAACAAAATGAAAAGGCAACCTACAGAATGGGAAAAAATATTTGCAAATCAAATAAGGGGTTAATATCCAAAATATATAATAAACTCATATAATTCAATAGCAAAACAAACAAATAAAACAACAACAAAACAAGGAATCTAACTAAAAAGTGGGCAGAGGAACTGAATAGACATTTTCTCAAAGCCATACAACTGGTCAACAAATATATTAAAAAAGGTGCTCAATTTTACTAATCCTCAGGGAAATGCAAATCAATACCACATGGATATCATCTCATACCTGTTGGAATAACATTCATCAAAAATACAAGAGATAATAAGTGTTGTACAAGATATGGAGAAAAGAGAATGAAGAGAATGCTTGTGCATTCTTGATGAGAATGTAAATCGGTAAAGCTACTCAGGAAAACAGTATTAAGGTGGTTCAAAAACTTAATAATAGAATTATCATATACTCCCATTATCTTACTTCTGAGTAATAGCCAAAGGAAATAAAAAACAAAATATCAAAGAGAAATCTGCATTCTTAGTTTTATTACAGCATTATTTACGATAGATATAAATACAGAAACAACCCAAATGCACCTATATGTTCATCAACAGATAAAAGGATAAGGAAGGTATGGTACATATGTATATAATAGAACACTGTACAGCATGAGAAAGAAGCAGATCTTGCCCTTTGCAATGACATTGATGAACTTTGAGGGCATTATGCTAAATGAAATAAGGCAGACACAAAAAGAGAAATATTGTATGATCTCACTTGTATGTGGAATCAAGAAGGCCAACATCATAGAAACAGAGTCATGTTGGTTACCAGGAACCGGGAAGAAGGAAAAATGGAGGAATGGTGATTAAAAAAATTTTTATTTAATAATTTAACAATTTTTAAAATTGAACTTTTTAAAACAAAGGATTTGCGGATAATGAATCAACATTTTCGTAAAGCCTTATGTAATGATCTGAATGTTCGAGCATCTCCAGAATTTATATATTAAAACCTAATGTCCAATGTGATGATATTAGGAAGTAGGGCCTTTAGGTGCTGTTTAGGTCATTTTCTCCAAAGTATAGAGTAAAGCTCTCATGAATGGGATTAGTGCTTTTATAAAATCGACCCACAGGAATCCCTCACCCCTTTAAGCATGTAAAGACCCAGAGAAAAGGTACCATCTACAAACCAGAAAGCAGTATTTCACTAGCTATAACATCTACCAGTGCCTTGATCTTGGACTTCTCAGCCTCCAGAACCGTAAAAACAAACTTCTGTTTTTTATAAGCTAAAAAAAAGAAAAGGATTTAAGGAGACTTAAAAAATGCTTACAGATGATTTAAAGAAAAATATATGTGTTATCATAAGGTCCAGTTAATATTTATTTAATAAAATTTTAATAAATATTTTAATTATTACCAAATAAAGTGGATTTTATGTAATAAAATAAAAGGGTTGGATTAGAGTTGAGAACACCTGATTTTGAATTTAGGTACTGCCTTTTATTACAGTGTGTGGGGCAGGCTTTATAGTTCTTGAACTTTAAATACTATGAACAATAAAAAATTGAAATCTAAATGAGATAAAAGCACCAGCTCACAGTGTTTAGTTAACCAGTGGCACTTAAAAAAGTTGTAATGATACTGTCTTTATATGGACTCAGGAAATATCTCTGAATTATTCCATTGTGGATTTTTAGCTTTTTATGTCTCTCTCACAAAGTATGTATTCATAAAGCTAATACATCTATAAAACTGTATACAAATAATTTGAGATTAGTTATGTAAGCATAACAGGAAATAAAAATTCCCCAAAACACAAATAAAATGAGATAGCATGTTTTTCTTAGGTCCTTTCATTTTCTCCAAAGTATATTTTTTCTGTATCTATCAATAAATTTTTAAACAAGGGCCTTAACATGAAAATATAATTTTTATCTTATATTTTATTAAAGAACTATTTAATGGGTATGTATTAGTTTCCTAGGCTGCCATAACAAAGTGCCACAAACTGAGAGGCTTACAGAAGCAGAAATTTATTCTCTTATAGTTCTGGAGGCTAGAAGTCTGAAATCAAGGTGTTAACAGGCCACGTTCCTGCTGAGACGGTAGAATCCTTTCCTGCCTCTTCCTAGCTTCTGGTGGTTACTATCAATTCTTGACATTCTTTGGCTTGGAGCCGCAGTTTCTGCCTCTGCTGTAATATGGAATTCTCCTCATGTGCTTCTGTCTTTTCTTGTGAATTCATCGTTATATTGGATTAGGGCTCACTCTACTAAACTCCATCTTAATTTTATTACATCTACAAATACATTATTTCCAAAATAAAGTCATATTTGCAAGTACCAGATATTAAGTTCTTAACATATCTTTTCAGGGATACCATTGAACCCATAATAGACATCTATTATATCACAGGCAATGTTCAAGGCACTGAGGATACAACAGCAAAAAAGACAAAGAAAGGAAGTCTTGTAATAATGGAATAACATCTATCTTTGCTTTGGGAAAAGAAGACTTGGGGTCCATATCTATTCAGGTGTTCCTTCAATATTTCTCTATCCCAAAAATTGTGTTAAATTTTTATATATGTTTGGGGAGAATTGGCATTTTCTCTACATTGAGTCTTCCAGTGTGACTCAGTATGTGTAAACACATTATATCTCTCTATTTATTTAGATACATTTAGATTTTTTAAAAAATTATTCATCGGTATTGTGTAATTTTGGCATAAAATTTCTGTACATACTATGATTAATACCTAAGTATTTAATTTTTGAGTTAAATATGGTATTTTATTTCTAATTTTGACCTTCATGTGTGCATGCTAATGTATAGAAATGCATGTGCTTTTGGCTTATATATTTTGTGTCCTGGGAATTTGTAAAACTCACTTAATGGTTTAAAAGTTCTTTTGTATACTCTTTGGAAATTTCTACATATTTAATCATGTCCTCTACAAATAGGAACCATTTTATTTCTTCCTTTTTGATCTCTATATTTGTTATTTCTTTTCCTTGCCTTATTGACTGGCAGGAACTCCTAATACTATGTTAAACAAGAGTGGTGTGGGTGTACATCTTTGCCTAATTGCTGATCACAGCAGTGAAGCATTCAGTCTGACCTTTAGATATAATGTTAGTTATAGGTTGTTTTTTTGGGAGGAGTAGATATTTTTTATCAGGTTGAAGATGTTCTCCATTATTCTTATTTTTCTGAGAGTTTCATCATGAAAGGCTTTTGAATTTTATCAAATGCCTTTTCTGTGTCAATTGATATGATCATGTGAATATTCTTTTTAGTGTTGAACCAACCTTGCATCCCTGGAATAAACCTCACTTGGTTATGATGCATAATTCTTTATATATATTGCTGAATTCTATTTGATAACATTTTAGTGCCTACATTATTAATAAGGAATATTAATATTTAGGATTTATTTGGAGGGGGTACTGGTTTGGTATCAGAGCAGTATTAGTTTCATAAAATTAATTAAGAAGTGTTTCCTCCTCTTCTATTTCCTGAAAGAGATTATGTAGAATCAGTTTTTTAACTTGCGGTAGGATACTAGTGAAAAGATCTGGGCCAGAAAATTTCTTTCAGGGAAAATTTTAAAATTATGAATTCAATTTTCTTAAAACGTATAGGGTTATATATATTATCTATTTCACATTGGGTGAATTGTGATAGGTACAGGAAAAATATACTTTATCACTTTCTTTCTTTTCTTTCTTGTTTTTTGAGAAAGTATTCCATTTAGTCTAGAGTATCAAATTTATGTGTTGTATTCCTTTATCGTCCTTTTGTTGTCTGAAAAATCTGTACACGTATCTGTCGTTTCAGTCCTAGTATTAGTAATATGTGTTTCTCTTTTTCCTTTGTCACTCTTGCCAGAAGCTTGCCATTTTATTGATCTCTAAAAAAAAAAAAAAAACAGATTTTTGTGTTATTAGTATTCTCTGTTATTTTTCTGTTTTCAAATTGATTCTGTTTTTTCTTTATTTTTTTCCCTTTGTCTTGCTTAAGTGTATTTTGCTTTTTCCCCCTAAATTCTTGAGATAGAAGCTTAAATCATTCATAAGAGTTATTTTCTCTTTCTTCAATGTATGCACTCAAGGAAGCTTTAGCTGTATCCCACAAATTTGACATGTTGTATTGTCATTTTCATTTACTTTAATGTATTTTTTATATTTCCCTTGAAAGCTTTTCTTCAATCCATGGGTTATTTAGAATTGTTCTGTTTAGGTCCAAGTGTTTAGAGAATTTTTTTTTCAGTTAATCTTTGTGTTAATGATTTTTAGTTTAATCCCATTATGGTCAGAGAATGAGCTCTGTGATTTCAATTCTTTCATACTTTTTGAAGTTTGTTCTATTTCTCTGCTTTCCTACCATATCAAATATTCCTTCTGATACTTCCAAACATCAAATATACTTTTTAAAAATTTATTTTAGTGGTTGCCCTTGAGTTTGCATATATATTTACAATTAATCCAAGTTCACCTTCTAATAACAGCATAGTGCTTCATAGGCAATACAACTACCAAATAGCAGAGTATTCCTAGTTCCTCACTGTATTGCTTTACAACACTGTTGCCATTCATTTAACTTATTGATAAGCTATAATTACTGAATATTCTGTTGCTATTATTACTTTGAAAAATGTTATCTGTTAGATCAATTAGGAATAAGAAAAGCAAAAGGTTTTATTTATCTTCATCTATCTGTTCTTCAATGCTCTTCCTTTCTTTTTGTAGATTCAAGTTTCTGACCTATATTACTTTTATTCTCTCTGAAGAACTTCTTTTAACATTTCTGGCAAATTACATTTACTACAGCAAATTACCTCAATTTCTGTTTATCTAAGAAAATTTTTATTTCTCTATTTCTTTTAAAAGATGATTTTACTATATGCAAAATTCTAAATTGGTGGAGTTTCTTTTCTTTGACCACTAAATATTTTGTTTTATCTCTTTGCATGGTTTCTGAAGAGCAGTCTGATGTAATTCTTATCATTGCTTCTCTATAGGTAAGGTAATTTTTTCCTCTGGACTTTTTCAAGATTTTCTCTTTGTCTTTAATTTTCTTCAGTTTGAATAGAATATACCTGGTCTAACTGTTCATTTGTTTGTTTCTAGTATTTATTCTGCTTCTGTTTGGTGTTCTCTGAGTTTTTTGATCTGTGATTTGGTGTTCATTATTAATTTTGAAAAATTCTCAGCTATTATTACTTCAAACACTTCCCTATCACTTTCTTCTCTCTCTCTCTCTCTCTCTCTCTCTCTCTCTCAATGTGTGTTACATCTTCTGTAATTGTCTTACATTTTTTTTGGTTAGTCTGTGTTGTCTTTTTCTTCTTTTTTCTCGTTAGAGTTTAGTTTTAGAATTTTCTATTAACATTTCTTCAAGCTTACTTATTCTTACCTTGCCTATATTTAGTCTACTAAACAAAAGCATTTTTTCATTTTTATTACAATGTATCAGCACCGAACTGATCAAGAAGGGAAGGTTTCGGTGGTGAGATGCCCAGTTGGAAGAATATATAAGAGGCCGATATGAGAATGAGACGGTAGGCACTAACTTTATTGTGGGAAGTGCAGTTCTATTGCAGGGAATGCAGTTCTTTTGAGGGGAGCACACTTCTGTTTCTGCTCTTCTTCTTCTGCTACTCTTCTCCTCAGGGGATCATATGGCTCTACATATATCACAGTACAAAAATGGCATTCAGCCACACATGCATGATACAATAAGCTGAATTATGTTTACATATTTTAGGTGCAGGCTTCCTACTACACTAATGTAACATTCTAAATTTAGGGCCCTATCCCTAGCCATGAGCTTAGATCACAGCTAGACCTGGAACCCACCATGCTTGGGACACACACTCCACTCCAACAGGGTCGCAGCACAGGATCTGGCCTAGAGGGTGCTACCTTGGGCCCACAATCCACTTGCCATTCTTGAAGTGGCTTAGCCCCACAGGGCATCACCCCCAGGGCGCTCTTTACTCACCGTCACTCTGGGTGCTGCTCAACACACCAGGGGCATTGTGACATAGCAACTTTTGCTTGTGCCCACATCAATAACAGTCTCTATCATTTCACTACCTGTTTCATGGTACGAGCCATCTGTGTACTAGGAATCCTCAGGGATGAGAGCCCGATCCTCTACATAGGGACTCAATACATCTCCTACCTCAGCAGGCTCCACCAGGAGTTCTGCTTGAAACTGCACAGATCTCAATAGGGAGTGTAGTTGATCTTACAAGGGGCTCACAGAGAACTGCACCTGCTGCTCCAGGCAAGCCTCCTATTATATTAGTGTAGGGGTCTGTGCAATTCCCATACAGGGAGTCTTCCCTAAGACCGCAGCTACCCTTATATGGGGTACGTGGACTGTACGGTTACAGGATTGGGACCACTGATGGCCTCACTGGCCAGAAGGGCTGCTATATAGCAGCCAGTTGCTTCTCTATCAAAGAATACCATGCTTCCACGCCTATCAGAGAATACTGCACTTCCGCACTTATCAGAGAATAGGGTGCTTCCACGCTTTTCTACAATTGGGACCAGAAGCCTATCATCACCCTCCAGGAGACATGCTTCTGCCATAAGCCCCATCCATACCCTGTATTATCCACCTGCACCATAAGGGCTGGATCTACAATGTGTAGAGTTTGGGCTTGTGCTATGGCTTGCTTTGTAGCCTTAAAGGCCTCTCCTATCTCATGGGTCCTATTCTACTGGGCACACCATCACACTAGACAGTGCAGGGGTCACATCAAGGAAGCTAGATGGAGAATAAATACTCTCCAAAACCCCAGCAGTCCCAAATAGGTTTGGAGCTGCTTCATAGTCTCAGGTCAGGGATATGCCTATATCTTATCAATCACTACCTCCAGCATTACTTTTGTCTTACCTGACCAGAAAACTCCTAAGAATTTAACAGAGAAGCCAGGTCTCTGGACCTTGTCCTCCTTGACTGCCCAACCCCAGTTGGTGAGAGATTCTTGAAGGCTGGTAACCGCTGCTTCTAGTTCTGTAAGAGAAACAGCATTATATCATCAATGTAATGGCACTGTTGGAGGTCTTGAACCACAAGACCATGGCACAGGGTAGGGCTAGAGAAAAAGGCATTTGCCAAGTCTACTACATAATAGTATCGTCCAAGTTCATGTGACAGTCTATAATGTACATGACATTAGGCAGGGCAGCATGCAGGGGTAGTATAACCTTATTCAGCTCCCGATGCCTTAGGCAAACTGGCTCCCTGGCCAATCGAGTGTCCCAGCCGAATCCCTAATCAGGGAGATAATTGGCCAGATACACATCATGGGTTGCTGCTTTCCCGGGAATAAAAGTCAGTTGCTGGTCAGAGCGCAGCTGATTCCACAGCATCAGCAGCACTTCATTAGGTTGCTGCTCAATCTTTTCTGCAACGACCCCTGTCTGGAGGAGATCAAACCCCATTTGCCTGCCACTCACTCTCAGGGTGCTTGGGCTGGGCGCTGCTCTGCTCCCACTTTCCAGCCAGCCTCCCTCCATGCACTGGCTAGTCTTGGAGTGCGGCGGGCAGCAGGGCGCACACTTGGATGGAATGCTCCTTGCATTTCAGTTGTACATCCTCCAACCTAGCCATAGCAGAAGTCATCTCCTGGATCCGCCTATCCATGTAAGGGGCCAGCAGTGCCGCAGTGTTGCCAAAAGTACTGGACAGGCCAGAAGTCAAAATCAAGTCCTTCATAAGAGTTGCAAATGTCTCTTCATCAGAGCTTGTATAATGGGCGCAAAACATTATCTGTTGCATGCCCATTCCTGAATTATCTGGACCAAATCTAAGTTATGTAGTCCATCTGCTCACTGTCTTTAGCAGCTTCCCCGAGTCAGCCCACTGTCCGTGCAGCGAACATGAGCCAGTTAATCAGGGAGTGGTTGCCTGTGCCCCCGCTCTGGATGAGCCACTTTCTGGAGGTGCTGCCTGAGGGACGATATCACTGTTATGGAGGCTAGCTGAGCCATTTCTTCTGGAGATAATTCAGTCCCTTCAGACGCGTCATCCTACAGCTACAGCAGCCACCCTTGAACTGTCTCCCCGGCTTTCTGCCTTACCTGTTTCGTCAGGTCCCGGAGTTCCGCGGGTGTGTATAGGATCAAGGCCAATGGCTGTTCTATTTCAACCTGCTGCCGATCACTGGCTATGCCTGTTGCGGTATCACCAGCCGGCTCCCAGGCTGGGATGATGTCAACGACCCTTCAAGGTGCCGCAGCATGCATTCTGCTGCCACCAGCCACCTTTCCAGTGCTTCTTCCTGGCGCTATATCTGCTGTACCTGCTGAGCCTGATCCTGAACCTGCAGGCTGGCCTGCTGCAGCACCGCCAGGAACATCCAGGCCACCCGCCCCACTGCCTCCTGCTGAGTAGTAGGGACATTACGCTCCAAAATCTCCAGGGCTTTCCATACATCCTCTAGATGCAGTTTTACCCTATTCTCAATCCTCCAGGGGAATCCATGTAGCCAGATACGTGGCCACAGAGTACCATTGGGAGGCGGGGGTCCGCATGTCTTCTACCCGGGGACCATCTATAGAGCATTGGGGGCCGTACACATCTCATCCTGCTGACTACAGCAAGTGTCAGCACCAAGCTGATCAAGAGGGAAGGTTTTGGTGGTGAAATGCTCAGTTTCAAGAATGTACAAGAGGCTGACATGAGAAACCGAAGGCACTAACTTTATTGTGGGGAGTGCAGTTCTATTGTAGGGAGTGTAGTTCTATTGCAGGGAGTATGCTTCTGCTTCTGCTCTTCTTCTTCTTCTACCCTTCTGCTCCCCTGGGAACTATATGGCTCTACATATATCAGAATACAATAGTGGCCTTCAGCCACACATGCATGATACAATAAGCTGAATTATGTTTACATATTTCAGGTGCAGGTGCACTACTATACTAATGTAACATTCTAAATATGGGGTTCTTTCTGTTCCTAGCCACGTGCCTAGATCACAGCCAGACCTGGGACCCACACAATGTTTTTGATTTTAGGTATTTCCTTTTTATTCTTTCTTAGAGTTTTCATCTCTCTGTTTATTTCCCATTTGTTCTTGCATATAATGCACTATTACATATAAATTCTATGAGAGCCCTTAGCATATTAATCAAAATTGTTTTGAATTTTCAGTCTAATAATTCTAACATCTCTGTCATCTCTGAGTCTAGTTATCATGCTTATCTGTCTCTTCAAACACTGTTCTCTTTTAGTGCTCATTGTCATTTTCTGTTGAAAGTTGGACATGGTGTACTGGTTAAAAAGAACTATAATAAATAGGCCTTTCATATGAAGTTTTATATTTATCTGGATAGGAGTTAGGCTGTGTTCACCATTTTTCTATAGACACAGGTGTTAAAAAGCAACAGTTCTTTTGTTGTCCTCATTTTCCTCTCTCCTATTGTCTTTGATTTTCCCCAAACATGTTTCTAAACATGTTTTGAATGACATATCATAATTTGTGACTAGCCTTTTCACTCAGTTATCATGTGGTCAGTAGAAGTTTTTACTTTATTGTAGCTCACTCAATGTTTTTCTTTACAATTACTACTTGTGTTTGTTTAAATATTTCTTCTCTGAGTTCATGATGGGTTATTATTATATTCTCTTGTGAGTGCTTTGATTTTATTTCTCACATTTATATTTAGTTCTACCATCTTCCAAGAATTGTATTCTGCATATGGTGTGAAATAGTAGTCAAATTTTACATTATATTTTGTCAACAATTTCTATATTTTCCCAAATGAGCTATTCTGAGTGAAAAGTTGTAATAAATAATTACATTAGGCCAAACAAATCCTCACAGAATATATTGAAAAGGATTACATTAGGCCAAACTGATCCTCACAGAATATATTGAAAAGGATCACCTTTTCCATTGCTTAACAGCACCTCATTTGTCATAAATCAAGTGTCCATGTATGCCTGCTTCTGGCTTATACCTATGTGTCAATCCTCTTGCCAATACTATTCTAATAATATACTATGCCTTTATAATAAGCCTTGATATACTGTAGAACAAGCTCTTTAATCTTCTTCAAGTGTATCTTAGCTATTCTTGACTCTCTGACTACAAATTTACAATTAGTTTGTTAACTTCCACAAAAAAATTTTTTGGAACTTTTTGAAGTGCACTGATTTTGTATATAAATCTAGGAAAATTCCATATCTGTATAATGTTTAGTCTTCTGATTTATGAGTGGTATATCTCTTCACTTGTTTAGGTTTTATTTAATTTCACTTAATGTTTCTTAATGTTCTGCATGTTTTTATATTTTTGTTAAATTTATTCTTAAGTATTTGATGTTTTCAATGTAACTGAAATTTAGATAAATGTTGTTCTTTTAAAACTATTTTGGTTTGTTCTTATTATATGGAAACTGATTTGTATATGTTGATTTGTTTCTTGTAATATTGCTAAATTATCTTAATTAAATCGTTTAGATGTAATTATTTTGGATATTTTATGTAAACTATTACTTGATCTGAGAGTGAGTATTTTGTTTCTTCCTTTCTATTCTTAATTTTTTTTTATCTTTAACATTCTTCACTAGCTAGGTGTTCTGTAAATTGTAAGCAGAGGTATTTTTTCCTCTGTTATACAAATTAATATATAAAATTATAAAAAAATTAAATGTGTCCAAGATCACTCAAGTCATGAGTACATCTTTCTAATGTTTTTCACTATACCATAGCAGTTTTATCAACCATTATTGCATTATTACAAAATTAGAAAGACACAGAAATGATCAGTTAACATACTGAATTGCAACATCTCACTACTTTTACCACCATAGCTACCATTCCTACCATAGAATTGGGGATAAATTAATGTTATTTTTAGTAGCTCTATGTTTTGTTTTATTTTTCCCATACTGAGCTTTCTAAATGTAACTAATTCAGCAAAATTAGAAGCCCCAAAATGAACCAGCACTATGACACATTTCATTTTGAAGTCTTTTAGTGTTACAACTTATTTCAGTGCAAATATTGTGGGTTTTTTTAGCCAGTTTTAACAGTTAAAAATTATCATCTTTATTGGGAGGGCTAAATAAGACAGAGAATTTTTAGGGGAGCGAAACTATCTTCTATGATAACATAATGGTGGATATATGTCATTACATATTTGTCCAAACCTATGGAATGTACAATTCAAGGAGTGAACCCTAATGTAAACTATGGACTCTGGATGCTAAAAATGAGTCAATGTAGATACATCATTTGTAATAAATATAGCACTCTGATATGAGATAATGATAAAGAGGCTATGAATTTGTGTGAACAAGGGGTGTATGGGAACTCTGTACCTTTATTTTAGGTTTATCTGTGAATATAAAACTTTCTAAAATTTAAAATCTATGAAAAATAATCTAGCTTCTTTTGTCATATATTAAATGAGCATATTGGTGTGGATTTATTTCTGCGCTCTCTATTATGTTCCATTGATCTATGTGTCTGTTTTTATGCCAGTGCCATGCTGTTTTAATTACTATAGCTTGGTAGTATAGTTTGATATCAGGTAATGTGATATCTCCAACTTTGTTCTTTTTTTCTCAAGATTGCCATGGTTATTCAAAATCTTTTATGGTTCCATATACATTTTTGGATTATTTATTCTAGTTCTCTGAAAAAATGCCATTAGTATTTTGATAAAGATTGCATTACATCATCTATAGATTACTTTAGGTGGTATGGCCATTTTAACAATGTTGATTCTTTCTATCCATGAGCACAGTATATGCTTCCACTTATTTGTATCTTCTTCGATTTTTTTTTTTTTAATGATATAATTTCCCAAGAACAGATCTTTTATCCCCTTGGTTAAATTGATTCCTAAGTATTTTATTGTTTTGATGCAATAGTGAATGATATTGTTTTCTTAATTTCTCTTTCTAATAGTTCATCATTGGTGTATAAAAGTGCAACCAACTTAATATTAATTTTATATTCTGCTACTTTAATAAATTCACTTATCAATTCTAACAGTTTATCAATTCTAACAGGTGGAATCTTTAGGGTTCTCTATACATAGTGTCTCATCATCTGAAAAAAAAAATGAGTTTTACTTCTTCCTTTCCAGTTTGGATGCCTTTTATTTCTCTTTCTTATATGATTGCTGCAGCTAGGATTTCCAATACTATGTTCAATAGAAGCAGCAAAAGTAGACATCTTTGTTTCTTCATTTAATGGTGTTGTGAAAATTGGACAGATACAAGTGAAAAAGTAAAACGACTACAATGAATAAACTCTAAATGAATTAAAGATTTAAATGTAACAACTGAAACCATAAAACTTCTAGAAGAAAACAGAGGCAGTAAACTCTCTGATATTGCTATTAGTAATTTCTTTTATGATATAGCTTCTCAAGCAAGGGAAACAAAAGAAAAAATAAACAAATGGGACTACATCAAACTAAAACGTTTTTGCACAACAAAGGAAATCATCAACAAAACAAAGAGAAAATCTACTGAATGAGAGAAGACATTTGCCTATGATACATCTGATGAAGGATTAATATCCAAAATTTATAAAGAACTCATACAACTCAACACCAAAAAACCCCAAACAATCCAATTAAAAAAATGAGCCAATCGGAATAAGTATTTCTCCAAAGAGGAAATACAGATGGCCTATAGACATGTGAAAAGATGCCCAAGAATATTTAAGTTCTCTATATTTTGCTATAAATATAGTCTACTTTACCATAATCTCAAATTTACTTACTATGTGCATAATATTTACCAAAGGAATACTGATTCTACTGGAATTAGTAAAGACCTCTTTCCTGGATCACAAAGAGAAAGTCCTATTTGCTGTCCTTTTTCTGGGGAAGGGATCTCACTGCTGTTGCATCACTACATGCTTTGCTTAGTGTCAAAAGCTAAAAGCAGTAAAAAAAAAAAAAAAAGTAGTCAGTAACACTGCACAAAATACAAAAATCAAGCTGAGGGCCCTACGACCAAAGTGAGGAAAAGTGGTAAAAGGTAGCACTGACAGACTAGAAATTGATTGGTTGCGAAATAACACTCGCGTTAACTGATATATTTATTATTCTAAGCTCTATTTTCTTTTAATTTACTCTCACACTCCATAATCTTAGTTTTGGGACACCAAATAAATGTTTGTCTTTACTGGCTTTGTAGCACATAATCATATTTCAGAAGCTATAATTTGACCAGCAGCACATCTGAGTAAGCTTAATCATGACCTTTACCTTTATTTTATTGTGTAATAAAACCAATGATTTAATTGTGTTTGTAATTCTTGCAAGGCTGTATTTACAATAAAAGTATCTTTTGTTTCTATTGTACTCTTTTCTGTGTTAAAGTATATTTCCGATTACTAATAAAAGAGATCTAAATATTTTGGGCAGAAGCCTCTTCAGAAATTGCCACATGGGGGTATCGCGTCTTCTAGTGGTCATTAGATTGAGCTCATAACATGCTCTTACCGGCTGTCCAAAATTTGAAAGTGACTGGTTGTTGAATGGAAGGAAACTCTGTGAGTCAAGTCTTGAGGGCTAAAGTCATTGTGAAGGAGGATAAATCCTAAGGAAATCACCTCTGTTTATGTGACAACCATGGATTATCTCAACTCCTAAATCTTATCTTCAACATCTGAATGCCACAGGTGAACCTTCAGAGGCAAAGTCTCATATATTGGTGTCATATGTGTATAACTGCATATGCTACTTCACGTTGGTTTAAGGACATTAAGCATATATACCATCTCAAGTTAATAGATATGTACCTGAATACAAACCAGAGTTTATTAACTCTTATACTATTCTATATACTCCCCTTGACCTTAGCCCATTCTATAATTAAATGGACTAACAATGGTAACAAACATGGCCTTCAAAATAGAAACACAAATGCTATTTTAAATGGTAACTTATTCTGTGGCTGTAGTTCCAGTAACTAGCATATTCAGGTGAGGGTTCTGATTTGCCAAACTAGGAAATGACTGAATTTAAGGATGAACATGTCAATAAATTCTTACCAAACTAATAAATAAAGAAATAAACCTTCATCCTCTTCATCTAATTAGGATAAATTATTTTATTTTAGCTAACATTTTGATATGATAATTGCAACTAGAAGATAAATAGCACACCAACTGGTCAGAAGAATTATTTTAGGGGAGCAGTTATTTTCTTAACTAGCAAAATATTTCTGGAATCTTTGCTGGCTCTATCCAGAGCAAATTTAACAAAGATCGTGTTTATTAAAAGTCCTTTTGGTTTATACGAGATTACTTTTCAAGATCTAATACTTTACTCCCCTTGTTATTTCCTCTTCGACATATTTTCCCTCATTTTAAATTCTCCATTTAGACTGCTTACCAAGTAGATTATCCCCAAACTCTCACTTTAAGTTAAAAAAATAGTTTATTCAATAACCCTAGAACAAATTTAATTTATAAAAATAATAATTTGCAGTGCCAGCTCTTTGGAAGGATTTTTTTTCCCTCTTCTGTGAATGTGTCTAATGTGTATCAGGAAGGGAATAGACTATTTGGGTTCCCAAATTGCTTGCCCTATTTAGCATTATTATTTTTTTAAAGTTGCAATTAGTATTAGCCTTAAGAAATGAATGAAAATTGCTGATGAATGAAAAAGTTAATAGATGTTAGTATTGTAATTAGCAAGGGTCTGATTTTGCAAGAGTGATTTTACAAGTGCAGTCTTTGGAGGACATGCAAGTCTCCAGCCTGTCTGTCTGGAGCTTTGTACACATGTGAAGGACGGGTTTCAGTGGAGAAAGAATGAATTTCCCTCCTCTGCCAACCCTTGATGATGGGGACGCAAGGAAATGATACAAAGTTTGAGCCTCATTCAGCCTCACACATATAGTCCATCTTTTCCCCAGATAAGTGAGAACGGAATATAATAGGAGTTGAAATGGGCTGTGGGAACAGACATAATGAAATTGAGGTGATGTTTTTATCTCAATACAAAAAATGGAGCTGTTAGATGTGAAAAAAGAAGCATCTAAATATGTTGCTAGAAAAGAATTATCTCTTTACATGAAGTAGCAATTCCTTTTGTGCAATATTTCTACCATTTGCCCAGAGGGCATTTTTTTTCCTTAGGTAAGTCCTTTATTTGAGTGGCACAGAAAACAACCTAAGTTTTCAGTAAAAAGTATTGGAAAAGAAAACTAGAGAAAAAGATATAAAGGACTGGGAATAAATAATGTAATTCATATTTGTCCTAAGACAAACTTGAGCATAAAACTTTATGATTGGTAAATATGTTTAAAACTAACAACACTCAGCATTTGTAATGGTGCCAAGAAATGACACCTCTCATGCACTGTATAGGGACATGTAAATTATAAAATGTTTGTGGTGGGCCATTTGGCAGGGCTACAAATATAAACTATTAAACAGAAGAATGCTATTTGACCCTGTAATTACAGTGCAAAATCCACCATAAAGAAACAGATGTGACTAAAATAATGTATATAAAATATATGGATGTTCTTTCCAACACTGCTTAGAATTTTTTAAAAAAGAAACCAAACGAAGTAATCAGTGATAAGGGATAGGTTTAATAAATTATGATGTCGACTGATATAGTGGGATATTATGCATTATTTTTAATAAAAGAGTTTAAATTAAGTACAGGGGAAATTAAGTACAAATAAAATCATAGAGGAAGAAACACTCTCTAATTAAGCCACAAAGTAAGATTCACTACATTAAAATTAAAAAATATTTTGCTGGTAGACACGGAAATGATCAATATCAATTAAAAAATATGGCAATCTGGGGAAGACTAATTATACCACATGTGACATGCAAAAATCTTAATTTACTTAATATGTAAAAAGCTCTTGTAAATCAATACAAAAACAATCAACATCGAACAGTAAAATGGGAAATTGTTCATAAACAGCCAAATTCAGATAAAGAAATGAAAGTAGTTGGGCAAAATTTCCCAACCCAATGATTTAAAAATTTTAGTTAAAACACAATGAAGTACTACTCTTTCCTCTATTGTATTGGTAAAGGTTAAAAAAAAAATGTTGATATACAAGCGTGGTGAGGGTGAAAAAACTTAAGGGGCTTCACTCCACTTCTCCGAGTACAGAAAATCGTAACATATTTGGAGATCTATATGGTAAGAGCTGTTTAATATTTAAATGTATCTATATTTTCATCTCACAATTGCATTTCTAGGTATTTATCTTACAAAAATAATAGCACATATCTTACATTTATAAGGCAAAATATCATCAGGAAAGCAAAGACTGAAAATAAGCTAACAGTATATTTAAGCAATTGTAGTACTATGTTTCAATGTGATTCCATAAGGCCATCTAAAAGGATGAAGTAGATCTATATCGCTGATATTTGATCCTTTGAGGGGGTCAAATAAATAAATGCATTACCAATGGAAAAAGTGTCCAAACATGGTCTATAGTGTGTTTTCATTTGTGTAAAGATCTGGAAAAATACACGAAAAAAAGAGCTTGAGATGGGAAGATGATGAATTCTTCCTTCTATACAATTTTGTACTGTATAATTTTTTTCTATCAGGATCATGAAAGTATTTTTCAATATAAATTTCTAAATTATAATTAATAATATAAAAATACATGGGAAAATATACTTAATACATTTATTTAGTGTAAAAAGACATGTCAACATATAATCATTTTTCTGTAAAATATATATTTTATAATATATCGTTTTATCACATATGATATTAAGTTATGTTATATTTTATACTGTATTCTTAGTTAAGTACAGAAAAACTGAAACACATATAACAGATATTAATAATAATTAGCCTCTCTGGTAGATTTAAGTGTGAATTATTTTTTGTGATCTTTACTGTACATTTTGTTTTCTTTATTTTTATAATAAAAAACTTTTATTTGTAGAGAAGCTATTTTTAGATGTTTAAAGAACTGGTTCTGGCATTTTAAGTGTGCTAATTCAAGTCTTTTATTTCAGGACAGTTTTCTTAAATTATATATTTAAATATGTATTCTATTTCATTATTCTCGATTATTTTCAACCTTGATTTACATATGTTAATATATTTTGCCTTCTATAATTATTATTTTTTCTAAAACTTTTTAAGATTTTTTAAAATTTCTATTTAAATTAGGTTACTTTTTAAAATTCCTCTATGTATTGTATTGTATTTTACATAATACCTATTTTCATTTATTTCCCTCTATTTTTAAATTTTTTCTTTATATTATTTTTTCTTTCTTCTTTTGGGAGTTCTGGCAGACCATATTTCATTTTACTTATTGCCTTTTCATTTCCTTCCTTAATTTTTGCATCTCTACTTGAGGTCTTTTTTCAAAGAGGCAATTGCTTTATTATTTAAAAAAAATGAGTAATTATTGCTCACATTTTTTGCTGCTCATTAGCAACATTTTCCTGGTGAGTAGCCTTCTTCTGTTGGAAAGTTATACTACTTTCTTTTGTTTTCTGTTCATTTCTCTTCTTTTCTTTTTTTCCTTTTCTTTTGTTTTCTATCCTTTTATCATTATGATGATTTTGTATCTAAGTTCTGCCATTATTAAAATAGCTGATTTTCCTGGACTAGCTCTTTGTAAGAGGTTCCTTTGGGCAGAGAAGTATCTTAATAGTATCCAGATGATTGATTTTCATAATGCAAGTATAACTTCTCTGTTGCCCAACATTCTATGTCTCTGTGATACTTCATGGAACACCAGTTTCCCTGTTTCTATAAACTAAACCTAATCTTTAATACTCCTACTGCTGGCAGTTCACATCTGATCCTGCTCCTGCTGTTCCAAAAAGGGATATAAATATTTCAACTTTAGTTATATCCTTCATCTCAGAAAGTATACTTTTGCTAGTGCTTCTGAAATCTGTCATGACAGCCCTCTCTCAGATTCCTGTCTCTGTTGCTTTTTCTTCTCTTCTTTTCTTCTTATGAATCTCTTAAATCACATTTTCGAATTTCTCAAAATTGACTTGAGGTCATGATCAGAAATGAAATAAAGTTATAAAAGTAATAAACATTGACTTAAAAATTGAGTGTTTCGATGCTCGCCATTCATCCTTTTATAGCATAGATTTGCAATTTGTCTAAGGCAGCTGGATCATTGTTCAATTAATACATCTTCAGGATGAATACATGAATACTTTTTCAGACCCTGAATATTTAAGAATGTGTATAATGGGTTTTATTTCCCCTTGAAATACAGTTGACCCTTGAACAAGGTGGAGGTAAGGGGAGCTGAAAATCTGTGTATGATATTTGACTTTCCAAAACTTAACTAATAGCCTGCTTTTGACTGGAAGCCTTACTGATAACATAAACAGTCAATTACCCCATTTTTTATATGTTGTGTGTTTTATATACCGATTCTTACAATAAAGTAAGCTAGAGAAAGGAAAATGTTATTAGGAAAATTATAAGAAAGAGAGAACACATTTACAGCATTTATTGAAAAATATCCGTGTGTAAGTGGACCTGAACAGTTCAAACTTGTGTTGTTCAAGGATCAACTGTATGAAAGGCATTCTCTGTTGATTTCTTGCATTGAAGGTGATAACAGGAAAGTCTTAGTTAAATTCAAGTTTTCTTTATTTATAAGTAATCTAATATATTCCATGGTGACACTGTTGTTTTAAAAGATGAACAGATCAGAGTAACTGCATTTAATATAATTCTATTGCTGTTTATCCACAGAAATTTATCAAAATTCTTCTTCAGTCACCAGAAATTTTGCTGATTTTTATCCTATCTTTAGAGTCTATTGATTACATTGTTGGTGATGTGGGCAAGGACCAGCTAAATGCCTGTGTTTTGTTTATAAATTTATTCAAATGATGATGCTAAACCTCAAAAAATATTATATGAAACTTCTATTTAGAGTAAACTTCTACTATGATAACAAGTTGATCCTGTAAATGACTTATTTTTTTCTAAACCACTGTAAATTTTGCAGTTTTAATAAGAAAAAAAATTAGTGAGAAACCCAGAAAAATCACTTTTTTGTCTGCACAAATTAATTTATGACGAAAATGTCCAGAAGAATTTTTGTTTGACCTAATGCCCTTACTTTGAGGTTAATTCAAAAAGATGATTCTTAAATTTTCTTAATTGCTGGAATTATTATTGAAGTACATATACACATCTCAAAACCATTCTCTTTACAAATAGCTGTTATGAGGGTTTTTAGTTTCAGATATGCATAAAAAAAATCAATCTCCATACTTTACAGTCACATCTCAGGTAAAATTATACAGAAAACAAATTATTTCATACTTATTGAATCAAATTCTTTCAGTTCATACACTATTTATTCTTTCAGTGAAATGAATAGATTTCTAGTTGCCTGAAAGAGTTATTCAGCTTCCAAAAGTGTTTGGCTTCCACCCAGAGAGTAGTTTACACAGTGACACTTTATGAGTGATAAAGTGATATAAAGAGATACTTACATAGTCACAAGAGCATGCATCTGCTAATAACTGGAATTGCCCTCAGAGCTTGCAGCAACTTCTTTTGAATGTCTTCAAAGTGCAAATTTTCATCATTTTAGGAAAGACCTACTTATTGGTGAAGTCAGCTAAGAATTATCCAACTAGCATTGAATTTATGAGATTTCCAAAACTTACAGAGAATCTCCTAGTAAACTAAAAATAAATGTGTTTTATACCAAATTCCACATGGTAACATTATGACATTATTGAAAATGCAAATTAACAAACCATAGAGAAAATATGGAGAAAATAATTCTGTGTTTAAATATATTTTCAAGTCATGATACAATATTTTAAATTGAAGCCTAATTTTTTTTTTTTTTTTTAAAAAGACCTTCATCTTGTCTATTGAGTTTTAGTCTCTTATGGCCACATATAATCAGTCACAGCTAATACATGATTTAATTGAAAATAATTATAAAGTGTATATTTACATTTAAATTTAACTCCCTTTTATCTTTTTTTCTTTGTTTGTTTACTAGGAAGTTGTGTGTAAGCTATACCTATTGACTCCTACCTCTGAGATCTTGATTCTTCCAATACTACATATTTTTTTAAAGATAACTTTAATCTGTTTCTCTTTACTGGGTCTTACCTCCCTATATTCAAGAATGGAGAGTTATCCTCTATCCTGAGATAACTTTACTTGACTCACAATCTCTTTTGGGTTAATAGACTGGTAGAAAAGTGACAAATTATTCTGAGTCTTGCATGCTCAATTAAATATTGCAGTCAGGGATGACAAGGTACTAAACATGGAATAACGTGTTATGTGACGTTTTAGATCTTAAAAAAATAAATCATCCTTCTCATAGTATAGGAATGAATTTGGAAGTAGGGAGAATGGATAATTGGAGATATATTTACAAACTAAAATTAGCAGGATTTAGTGAAGAGTCAAATATGGAATGACTCTTCAGTTTTGGGCTCAGGGAAATGGATAGATGGTATATCTGTTCCCAGAAATTGAGAATTTAAGTTTTTTCTAGGAAAGATTCTAAAAGATGCCATGACTTAGAAGTACTTTAAATACATACAGATGGAGCTGTTGAGTAGGTAGCTGGGTTTATAGGACTGAAGCTCGAAAGTAAAGTCTAGGGTAGAGATAAACATTTGGGATTCATCTGGGTTTAGTTAATCAGTTAAACTGTAGACATGAATAAGATTGCCTGGCAAGAGATGAAAAGTGATATGAGAATAGGGCTTAAGACCAAGCTTAGAATAATTACACAATGTATGATCTATATCAGAAGCTGCAACAGAGACTTATGAATAACCAGAGTTAAGAAAATGGAAATGTTACTATAAATCAAGCAAAGGGAAGATAATTTTCTAAAGAAAATGTCAACAGTGCCAAATCCAGTTTAGAGTTAAAAAAAATTCCATTAAATTTTGGAACATGGAGAGCTATGTGGATCTCAGCCAGAGCTATTTTGGTGGAGTCATAAATAATCCAATCTTTATAGACTATGATACAAAAATTCTATTCATTCTGGTCAACAGTGATTTACTTGTCAAAATCGATTTTCTGTATTCAGTCTTATTTCTCCTTGAATTCTGTTGATGATTCTGATTACCACCTCTTCCTTGGTTATTATTTCTCTTTAATGCCATAGCTCACTTCCTACTATTCCTTCCTTGGTTCTTTTCTGGTTTCTACCTAGTGTTTGCTTCTCCATTTGGTTCTCTCACTCCACGATTATTTTTTCCTATTTTTCTTTGTATTTGCAAAGAAACCTTGAAAACCAAAATAATTAATTAGAGTAATATCATCACTGCAGATGGGAAACATATAAGTAATAGGGCAGTAAATCTGACAGTGATAATGTTTCTTTAAAAATTTTTAATTTACTCCTAGGAAATATATTTTTGACGTATTAGTTGATAATTTGTAGGTGAAACTGTAGAATGTAAGTTGTTCTAATAAAACTCTTAATAACACAAAAGTCCAAATTTGAGAAGGCCCAGAGCATTCTAATCAACCAAGTTTAGAACCACTGATTTAAGCAAAATGTTCTTTTATATTTGCAATTATGTGATTATAACAAAGTTCAAAAACAGATGTCATTTATAAGGAATGTGAACAGAAAATGTGATATAAAGTTTCTAATCTATGACAGATATCATGCTAGCTATGCTATGTGTTTTCTCGTTTAATCTTCACAAATATCCTTTTTAGGTAAATTTTATTATCTTTATTCTGTTTCAGTTCAGGAAATTAAGACTAGTAGTTAATCATTTTACTCAGGATATAAAATGATTAAATGATATAAAATTATTTCACTAAAACACCTAATTGCATGCTTTTCTTACTACTATACTCAGTAATGATTTTTTCAAAGTTGTACAGTATCTCCAAAGACAAGAAAGTATAGATGATCACATTCAGATCCTAATACTTTATTTAAAAATTGAATTATAAAAGAATTTCCATGAATCACAATTTTAAATAATTTAATTTTGTTATATTTGGTAACCTTCTCATTATCTGTGTTTACTTTGAAATGAAATGTATGGTTTCCTTTTGAGGACATAGGTAGCCACGAGATTTAACGAATTTCAAATACAATGAAGTCACATATTAAACTTTGGCTCTGAAATCACAATGCAAATTGTTCCACAAATAATCTTTTCTAGCCATCAAATTCTAAACATTAGTTTTTAACCTTTCAATTTCATTAATGATAGACTCACAAAGATGAGTCCTCCAGTGCTATCATTATAGTAACGTGCATTTATAGTGACTAATTAATAATATGGCCTTTTAATATACATCACATTGAAGAAAGGCTTATGATGTCAAGTTTCCTTATTTCAAGATGCTTTTGTTACATCAAGATTCTGTACTAAGTGAAATCATTATTATTATGTGACTCACTATTTCCAAAAATCAGGCATTATCAATAATATGACAAATTCAGTTTACATCTTAAATAATGAGGAGGGAGTGAGGTGAGCAAAACATAAATAGGTATGTTTCTTTTTGAATTCACTTAGATCACACTATTCAGTTGATATTTGAATATTTACCCTAAGATCTAAAATTATAGTTATAAATGCTATAAATATTAAGATTAAATTGAGAGACAGATACAATAGCATTTTGTTAGGAAAAACAGGTGAGAGTTACAGCTTTTTAATTTTTCTGATAAGAGTATTGCTATTGCTTCAAAACTCTGGTGAGTCTTGCAGTAATACCTTTAGATGTTCCATTTTTCCCATATTTAATAAAAAATAAGTGTTTTCTAAAACTTACCGAATACTGAATTTAAAATAGTTCATCTATTTGTTTTAAAATTTAGAATAAGATTCTAAATAATGAATTCATAAACATTACATTCTTGAAACTAATAACTGTTTTAAACAACAATAGATATTTTAACTATTTCTGTCTTTGGTAAAGTCATAATTTTTGGTCATCAGCATAAGTAGTCATCTAATGTGTATTCATACTTTTTTTTAGTGACATACAATAATTATGTGTTTAAAGTGTATTGTTAAATTATTACAAAAGTGTTTAAAATATATTTAATTTTCTCTTTTGCCATCATAAAGTGAAACTAAATATTTCAGGTTAAGTATGATTTTACATGGAGGGTCTATTACAATTTATTACTTTACTCCACTTCTTTGTTTTGCTTTTCTGTTCCCATGTTACTTTAAGGAATGTGAATCTCAGTAAGTTACATTTATTTTGAAATAAAAATATAGTTCAAAACAACTTTCACTGCCAGTGGAAATTTTCTGAAGGTGTCTGTATTTTTTTAGGAAGCTGTGATTTATTTACACATTCCCTCTCTGTAAGCCACTCTGTTTTATCATAATATAACCTACAAATAAAGAATCTGCTCCATGAAGCAATATTGATATAACACTAAAAGTATAAACACAGTACTCGTTTGTCAAAAGTGTTTCCAAAAATTATTTTATCAAAGTAAAAATGTAACACTTAATAGCAATTTCCATTATGCACTTGAAATTTTGAAAATATTCATGGAAGATTACAATAACTCACATTCTTGCACATCTAGTTAATCATTGCTATATGTCATTATGAGTAACTAAATTTTTTGTTGAATGTAATAATGACCTTGAAAAATAATGCCTTTTGATCTAACATAATTATTTTCTAATTAAATTGGCTTCTTAAACCATTAAGATTATTTTTGACATTTATTCAGATATTTTAACTTTATTTTCTGAATCTGGAGAGAAAAATCATAGACCCAATTTCACTCTCAGATGTAAATCAAATATACATAATATATATGTGAATGCGTGTCTGTATTTAAGATATAAATAGTATAATAGGCTAATTGTTTCTATTCTAAACACAAAAATTAATTATTTCTATTCTTTTTAATATGGAGAATATCAAAAATAATTTTTTTCTTAGAGATACTAGTTTATAATCAAAACTTTCAGGTCGACTAAGTTAAATAATTCTCCTTTAAATGTTGCATACCACAACCAAGTATGACTATTGCTGATTAAATTTATATCATTTTAAATATGGTATTTGTATAAAATTTTTAGAAAATCAGACTAGTTGTGAGTAAAGAGAGCAGAGAGAATTATAAAATCTTCTTTACAAACATAAATCATAGCCCAATTGTAAAAATGTAAGCAAGGGCTCTTTTATAAAGCTTGTTTGAGATGTGCAAAGTTTAAATAGCCTAGATAAAATGTTAACAAGGAGGACTTGAGAATCAATGTAATTTGCCAAATTACCTAGCACAAGTATTGGAATATGGTAGGTACTCAGTAAATGTTTGTTGAGTCAATTGAAAGAAGACATTATTAATTAGAGAGAAATATTTGTATGTACTTCGAATACAGAGTAACATGGTATAGTTTTAATATGTTTGTATTTTGAGAGTTTCAATGAAAGAGATTTCTCTCATTTAATTTGCTTAACTTTGCTTTAATTGATTTTTCAGAGAATTCCTTGTGGTGGCAATGGTTCCCCAGTGTGCCAATTTTGAATCATGCTATGCTTAATTTTTTAAAAATCAACTAACTTCGGCAAATGAATAAATCTAGGAAGAAAAATACTGAAATATTTCCTTTTTTACTAATATCTAAAAGCTGTAAGATTTTCTTTAGCTGATTTAAAATTAGACACTTAAAAAAACTTTAGTATACTGTTTACAGCATTTACATCTCATATGATCATCAAAGTTATAGTTAAAAGTATTGATGAAGGCAATTTTGAGTCCAGTCGATTGACATCGAAATATGTTCTGACTGATTACTTAATGGAGACGTCAATGTTTTCCAGACTGAGTTGTATCCAATAGTGGGTTTTGTGTTTTGGTTTATTTGTCTTGGTATTCTCATCTACTTTCCCCACTTGACTCAGACAAAAGTAATAATTCATTCTACTGTGAGCAAAGAAATGGGTAAATCATAGTGATAACAAATAAACATTATATGCCACACACACACACACACACACGCACACACACACAAACTACTTTGTTAAAAAAAGACATTGGTATAAGAGCTTCTGCCAATGTTATCTAATTTAATCCTCATGCACCATTGTATTGAAGCCAGCTCCTATTGGTCCACAATGATAATTATTAAATTATCAGGAATGTTGTGAGGTGAGTTGTTTAACACAATTATTATCATAAAAATTAATTAATTAATTAATTGATTGATTAAGCAAACTTACCATGAAATAAATTATACTAAAAACAAAGATGCTAAATACTGAAAACATCAATGCCTGATTATTTTACTATATTTCCCTAATATCTTCGCTTTTGAGGTTTTTAAAAAAATAATTATTACATTTCTATGGCAGAAATAATATTCTATAAGTAAAATAATATATTGCAAAATACTAGAGTATACAATGTAATGATGTGCAACTGTGCGTCTCTTTCCAGCTCTGCATCAGAAGCTTAAATTTGGCCTTGGTGCAAGTATTTATAACAGAAGAAATCAGAAAATTTTGCAAATCGATAATTGTAAGCATTTATTGACATAGCACAGATCTTGTAGCTCAATGAAAGATATAGGCTATTCTATAGAAGTGGAAATTTAAACTCAAAGAAATTAATTGATTTACTCAATGCCACTCATCTCATAAGTGTTATAACCATCATGTTCTAATTAACTCTAAATGATTTTTTTTTTCAGTGATGCTTTGTTGTTTAGCAAATATTAACAACATCGTAATGGCCAACTTCACTGAGCTCTTCCTGGGTGCCAGGTTCTCTGATAAGTACTTGATATGCCTTGTCACAGAATAGTTATAATTTTCATACTTATTTTATAGATAAATAAAGTGTAGCTTTGAGAATCTATTTACATTTTTCAGAGTCAGGATACAAACTCAGACCTCTGTAACTATGAAGCCAGAACACTACTTGAATAACTTTTAATGGATGATTTAAAACCAAAAGGAGAAGTGGGTGGAAAAACAGTATACATATGAAATTTTCTAATTTTTGATATCAGACTTGAGTTTACTTTTATTTTTACTTTAATTCTTACCTATCTTTAAACACTGTAAAGCTATTGCAAAATTTATCTATTTCTTTTGTTTCTTTTTGGTAGTGTTAAAAATGTTTTCCTTTACCCTCTGCTCTGTAAGGGCAAAGCTTCTCTTTAGGACTTTTTTAACTTAAACATGTTCTTTAAAAAGGAAGCCAAATTCTAATACAGAGTCAGGCATTAAAAAGATGATACTAGTCGTATTTCAGGAAGCATTTTCAGGAAGCACAATATTAATTAAATATAAAATAGTAGTCCTTTAAATCTATTTTTCCAAGCTATTTAAAGTCGTTTCATTAAATATTTAATTTAAATAATGAGAAAGACTAAAATGTAAAATGAATGATACTGTTCTTAAAAGTTGTATAAAGAAGTAGAATCCTTAATGAGACATGAAGGTTTTAGTAAAAGAGTGACACTTAGAGAAATGAAATAATGAAATGCAATAAAGAAAGGAGCACTAAATATCATAAACTAAATTAGTCTTTGCAGGAGGAAAAAAGAGAGAAAAAAGATGAAAAGAAGAAGTTATAGTAAAGAACGAAGATGATGTCTTTATAGTTCTCAATATGGCTACCATCCAATGAAGATGCTTTTATTTTGGATTGAAATCTCTTTTAAATTACACACAAACTCATGTACGGATGAGCCATATTCAAATATTTTCTGAAAATATATATTTACTCTTTTATTATTACCACATTCCGCAGATAGTTTATTCAGTAACTTATATGAATTATATTGATAGAAAAATTTCCATTTAAATATAACAATGCCTCCATTAATAATTTTTAACTACAACGGCCAGTGTTCGAAACCACAGGATTATTACTTAATGAGAGATATATTTTATCTATTGACTATCTTTTTATCACTAACTATATATAATTTTTATCATTGAAACTCATATAATTAAATTCTGATTTTTCCACCTTTCAAAGAATTATTTTCTTGTTGTCAGAAAATTATTTTTTAAAAATCTATGTTTTGTTTTTTCCCTTAGATCCGATAGAAAAAATTATTTATAAATGAATTGTGAAATATCTATGAATATTTCACTTTAATTAAACTTTACTTAAAAATGGTATCTGGAATAATATAAAAAAACCTCAAAACATTCAGCAAGTTAGGTAATGGTACTAAATGAGAAATATCTTTTTCTTTTATAGCATATATGCAATTTTAAAACAAAAATGAATGATACTGATACTCAAAGCTTATGAAAAGATAGCTAAATAAAATTTATTTTTGTTCTTTTAAGAATCCATACTGAAAAATGTTCTATTGCTACAATGAGAATTGGAAAAGTACACACCCAGACTTTGTATACTAAGCTGTTTTATTTGTTTCCTGTTCGTTTGTTTTTTAGATAGTATAAGTGAAAGCAGAATGATAAAGATAATCATTTCAACCTGCAGTAGAAAGAATGGTGTTCTTACAGAACTGAAATTCTGATTATTTTCAAGCATTCAAAAATTTTGGTTTCCAGTATGTGCATTTTAGATTAGAATCATTAAGTCTAAAAATGCCACAAGTACTACATTCATAAATAGAAATATTTCTTCAGAAAGTTGATTTTAGTAACATTTTCAGTTATAATTTTATTTTTTAAAAAAAATTTCTAAAAAATTTTAAATTGGTGATATTATAATTAAATCGCTCCTAAGGTATATCGTCTTCTTATTGGATTTATTATATATGTGTCTTTTAATGTACAGATCCAAAGTATGTTTTTTTGTAAAATTGAACACCTCCTTAAAATAGTAAGCTGTGATGCAGATTAAAAGAGCATATTTTATTTTAAGTGTATAATCATTTTATTATTTTTTTCTCTTACATTGTTGCTCTAAAATATTTGATGATAAGTTATTGTATAATTTAAAATATAAAAATAAAAGAATTTGATTTAAAAATTAAGATTGGCTAACTGGGAATTGTAATTATTTTATAATATGTTATTTAATTTTCAATATTTTTAACATATTGACCAATTTACTACCAATAACAAATAAGAAAATATGACAAGGAAGCACTATCAGACCGATTTTCTTTATACTTTCTTAAATATTATAGGATTTTTTCCATGTGATGCAGTTATTATTATTAATGAAAAATGAATTATTATTAACTTTTAACAAAGTAGTTCTACCAGTGTATGTATTTCAATTTTAATTAGTAGCTGGATAAAACAGAATTTGTAAAAATATCACATAATTTTATATTCACAAATTGGAGTAAAGATATGTTGAAACTCTGGTCAATAGAGTAGATAAGTAGAAGAAATAAAAATAATTATGTATAATTGCATCGATTACGTATTTTTATTGAGCTATTTGATGTATATAGAGTATCTTATCTGGTTAAAAACATTCCTGATAAGATAATGCTAGACTTATATTCATATTATCATCTGCAGATATACTTGAAGATGACCATCCTTGATAAAGAAATATTAGATTCTATGAGATGGAAAGGAAATTTAACAATGTAGAAATTATCCACCAGAGTCAGCTCCTTTATGATAAATTTAGATATTATATGATTGCTCTAAACAAGAATACAAAGGATGATTCGAGAATTTGGAAGCAGTATGGTAGAAGAGGAGAGGAGGAAATATTCTCAACTGTCGTATTTGATTCAAGAGATAACACATCAAGTGAGTATATTATTTATCAAAGATATTGTCTTTTTGTTATAAAATGTTTATTAACAGTTTTCATTTGCTGTTTTACTATTTCCTGAATGCAAAGGAGTTGTTAAAAATCCAGAATGATGCTTAGTCTTGATCAATGAACTTACTCCCGATTTGACAAACTTTTTGCCACTCATTTGCCAAAAGCGAAATGATTATAGTACTTAGAAAATGCAGTTGTCTGGATTTTCAATGTGGCACAGTAAGTCTTAAGCAAAATATATATTTTATTAAATATTAATCTTACTGTGAATTTCTTGTCAATTTTATGCTATTTTTTCTTAATAAAAATAGTTCTTTCAAAATATTAATTTTTTTAAAAAACTGAAAACCTTACTGTGAAATTATCAACTGCATTTTAGAACTGAACAAGGCCTTAGAGGTGATCTAATCCCATTTTTATATTTTCCTGGGGAAGAAACTGAGGCCAAAGGAATTAAATAATGTATCCAAATTGAACATGTACTTATGGGCACTTAAAGGATTTTCATCCCAAGAAATTTAGAAAAAAAATGTTACCCCGTGGCATCCTTTTTTTTTTTTTTTAACTTGTCTCATTAGAATTACTCTGAATTTGTGGAGCTACAAAGCAACTAGGGTAACGTAGATATATTGTTGGGGACAAAGTGGTCTGGTTTACACATGTAAGTATGTGTATGTGTGTGTATATCTCTGATGATCTCTGGACTTCTCAATCTATATTTTTAGTTATCTTGTTTATAGCTTCAAGTGTAAGTGACAAAAAATTCTTTTTGTTAGCCTATTTTGAAGATTAAATTACTTTTAGAGATTTGTTTTTATTCTTTCACATAATTCTTTATCTGAAATAATATTAAAAAAATTAAAGGTTAAAAATAGGAAAGAATACATTCAATATGTTCAATAATAGTGCACCAGAACTGTACTTGAACTGTTCCAAAGACTGTGTTTTAAGAAACAGAAAATTATCTCAGAACATGGTAAAACTTCATTCTATATTGTGATTCCCCTGTTGTAACCATCACTGATGCCAACACATGTTCTGCATAAGTAGAGAAACACAAATTGAACTCAAAATGCCCCGAGAGTATTGTCCTTCATCACACCCTGGTGTCTCGTGTGTGGCTGAATGAATAACAAATGACCGAGCTATTAAGATACTAAACAAAAGTCATCTAGGCTCATAATATTGATGTAACAGCATCTCAATATTGTATTTGCTTTCATTAGTTTGTGTAGAATAAATCTTTCTATCTTAAAAAAAAAGTCATACTGAATTTGATGATCATTTGTTCAATAATTTTTAAAAAGGGAATCCTGCTGTAGCTCTTTTTAGTAGTTACATATATTTAATATCACAGGCATATTTACAAATGTGAGATTGTACAGCTTCCAGGGTTTTTTGGTTTTGTTTTTTAATAAGGTCTAGTTGCCGATGTTAACCTTTATGTTTTTCTTCATCATAAACTGCCAAATATACAACTAAAATGTAATCTGTTCAGTAGTTGAAATTATATGATATTTATGCCTGTACACCCAGATCTCTTTTCAGTATAATTAAAATCCACTTTTCAAATTGGTCTGAAAGAGCATGAATAAGGAAACTCAGAGTTTACTCACACACACACACACAGACACACACACACACACACAACATATATATGTGTGTTATATATGTGTGTGTATATATATGTATATATATATATGTGTGTGTGTATATATGTATATATATACCTCCACAGAGACTTGATCAAGAGGGAGTTTATTACTGTCCTTTCAAATGAGAGCCCCAGTCCAAGTTTTGTGCTTGTATACACATATACACACTCATATGTCACATGTGGAGATGTGTTCACAGGGATATTAGGAAATGAGTCATAGTACTCTCCTTTCATTCATACTTCATAAATATCCAATTGTCAAGCTTTAACATATTGCAAATAAAGAATCTACCATTTCCCAACACTGGTAACAGTTTATCTGCATTTTAACATAGTGGTCTTCCCTATTGTGAATATTTCCTATAAAACAGTATTTAAGATGCATTAATGTGACCAGACTCCAAAAGCCCCAAGATAGATGCATCAGTTTCCATAGTGCAGGCAGAAGTGATGTGAGCACCCTATTATATGTGTGTAATTTTATATATTTCCCAATCATCCTTTATGTTGGAAGAAACATCCTAGTTTTTAAATTGTTTAATTATTATCTAGGTTCCAGATTCACTTTTAAATTTTTTTTTTTATAAAGGGAAAATATTCCCCCCACCCACCCCTGCCAAATTGACACAAAAAGTAGAAAGACTAAGGCGCATAAAGGCCAAAGGCTGCATTTTTTGTAGGGGATAGGTTCTGGTTGAATGAGATCTGGGATGTGTGCCAAATTAATAGAAAAAATCCTGTTTTTCCTCTCCAATAGCCACAATGTTCATTATTAAGAAAAACATATGAACCACAGGATATGATTTTAATAACACCAATGTCTTCATTAATCTGTATGTTTCGTTTAGCCTCATTATTAAGCAAATGCTGAATTAATGCATCACATGTTATTGTTGGACTTCCCTCGCAAAACCTTTCCTCTTTCTATCATTGATTCAAGGACTCTCAGGTGTGTATGTCTGTCATGTTTGTAAATAAGCTGGTGGCCCTCAAGAGCTGTTTTCTTATCTCGGGTCTGAGAGAAGGCCCTAGGCTTGGGGCGTCTACAAAGAAAGGGGTGTGGAAACTGAAACTGCAGATTCTCATTCAAAACCATAATTATTTTTCTGTCATTTTAATGCTGTCATGTCATGAACACCTCCTTGTCACCTGCAACTGAGATGATATTTCCTCGATGGTCTCTGGCCTTCCTTCTAAATCAAGAGTGGTGATAGCCAACACTGCTTTGTATCTGCGGAACAAATAGTGGCCTTTGTCCAGCACAAGTCCCTAAACAAACTTAATCTCTCTAACACTGTGACAGATGACATTTAGATGTCCTTGTTACTCTTAAAATGAGTTTTATTGACAATCAGAGAACAAAAAGAAGGCCCGGAGAAAGCCCAATGTTTTATAGGCTTGCTAACAACATCTTAGTGCAGAGGGTGAGGAGAAAGCCTGAAGTTGCCCCCATTTTCTCCTGCTTTGCTATATCACCATGACAACAGATATAGAAATCACTTAGTGACTCCTAGAAAGAAAACACAGTGACACAGTACCCCTTGTATGGCGAATCAAACTAAAGCCTTCATTCAAATGGCTATTCAGCTTGGGCATTCATGTAGAGGATAGGGTGGATTTTACACAGGTAACTACAAGAGAAAGGCCAGCAAACCCTCCAGCCACAGCATATGGCAGAGTCTCTGTCTAATTAATGCATCCTCAATAGAATTGATCCATTTTAAATTTGTTTTCTTTTACTGAAACATCATTAATGTAAAGGGCAACATTAATCAACATCGTAGAACTTAAAAGGGCATTAAAGAGTGATCTTTTTCCTTATGCAACAAGAATCTTTTCAAGTAGTTGTGTTAACTGCCATAGATTCTGAGTTCTTAATCACAAGGCAAATCTAGAGAGGCCTCTACTGGTGAGTCTCTCTCTGTGCAGCTGTCCGTGTGGAACTATCCTGGAAAAGAAAGCAAGAGAATGACTTTCAGATTTTATTGGAAAGGTGCACACAATATGGATCACCAATGAACATACTGTACAAAACATTAAATAATGGCATTTACACTTTTAAAATTGTCATGTTTGTTTTTTTTTTCCAGTAATAAAAGGACCATAAATCTCTGATGAGTGACCTTGTTGAACCTGTTGAGATATCTTAAGATTATTCGACAATGAAATAACACGTAATTTTTTTAAAAATTCATACATAATACGCTCATGCAAGTTTAAGATTTAAAACCATCCTAACAGGAAACTGTATTTCTTGACATTGTGTTTGTGTGTGTTAGGTTGGGGGCTGAATGGTGCACACTTGTTCATATACATACCCACAGATTTCCCTCAACTAGCAAAATACTACAATAAAATTTTCAGATAAAACTAAGGTATTCAAAATTATTTTTTGATTAATTGAAAAAGAAAAGTTTACTCCCAGGTTTTCTACTTATAGTAAAGAAATATGAACCTAATGATAGTCCACTCTAGTGAGACTTAACATAAAAATATCATTGCAGCAGCATGTTTTTATCAAATTAAGCCTAGAATAGTCTCACTGCTTTTTATTGTAACTTTTGGGGAGAATAGAAAGATTTTATGTTTCCATGAAAAGTTTAAAATTATCTAACATTTCCTAGGACAATGACATATAGCATATAATTCTGCATAAGGAAACTTAGTTTTGTTTTTCTCTTAAAAAAAAAAAAAATTACCTGACTCCACAAGTGTCATTTAACTTTGAAAGTTTTCAAAAGGCAAACCCTTGATTCTGTTCTTTTTTTTTAACAATTATTTTTATGTACAATATTATTTGAAGTCTGATTATACCAGGATACTATTTAAATTGCTCATCAAAACCCTCATGAGTTATTTTTTGTTGCAATGACTAATATCTTTTACTTTAGGATTCCTCTCAGCATATTTTTTTCAGTAGAATCATTTCACATTTCAAATTGTTTCATGTTTATTTGAAGTAAAATTTTAGTCAAGCAATTTTTCATAAAGTAGTTTGGTTAGCATGGCTCAGTAAATTACCTTCTGGATTATACAGGCAATGTATGATCTTTCAAGTAAATTCTGTTAGGTCTTTGGATCACTACCTTGTTATCACAATAGTGACACCTACTGGTAGAAAGAGAAGCAAAAATTGTTTCCTTTCTGTTTATTGGTCTTGGAGAACACTACCAGGAACTCTGTTGGAATACATTCACATTTACAATTATTTTTCCAGGTCTTTTAAACATAAAACTATACATTCCCCCAATTTTATGATTAAAAGAAAAACCCAAACAGTATAATGTAAATATTTAATTATGAAACAAAAAAATGTCAGAGAAATGTAGTCTAAATTAACACAGAGTAGTGTATAGATATGTAATTATAATCTTTGAGTTCTTGTATAGCATAGAAAACTGGAAAACAAAATTTTTCAATAGACTCTCTGAAAGTGCCCTATTTACACTTAGAAATAGGACAGTCAAAATGCTTAACAAAAATACCTAACATTTCTCTAAAGTTTCCTTAAATGTATATTAAATGTTTTATATTTAAGAAAGATCAAATTTGATTCATGGATAAACAGAAGAGTTACTATATACTTCATAGTAACCTAATTGCCAAGAGTCTTGAGATTTTATGCTAATATAACTAGAAATGCTCTTCCAGAACCTGGGTTTATCACTTAGAGAAAACAGGGAAATCACATTAGAATGTGATAATTTCTCGACTGAGCTAGTTCTCTCCTGGTTTGCAGAACATTGGAAAAAATATAAGTATGTTCTGTTCATCAGAAAAGATTTAACAGTAAAAACAAACTGCCAAAACATATCCATTGCTATCGAGAAGAGATTCTTTATTTCTCTATGAAGCTTCAGTGATACTCCTTTCAAAATTATATTTGTTCTTAATTTATAATATCATCACACAGCACATCAGAGAATTCCCATGTCTTCATACAGCACGTAAAGACTTTCACAAGAAACTGCTTTAGATAATTATCCAAAGGCCCATGTTACACCTGTATAGTCTTCTTCTTCTTCTTTTTTTTTAACCAAGGGGCAATTTATTTGTTAAACTATTAAACATAGTACCAATAATTCTGGAGTTTTACAGTCATATAACAATGTCAGAATATAATGTAATTTCAACCCAGGTTTAATTTGAGTGGGCATTTCGATGCAAAATGTGCCTGATATTTCTTGCAGAAAACTCAGGATCTTTATTGATTATTCAGATTACAAAGAAAATATGTCTATTGGTCACCCAAAATATTGTTTTGCCTTGAGTATTGTGGTCAGGCATATGGTAAACCAGCGAATCATTTAATCCATGATATACATTTATGACTACTTTTGTGATATCACGGTGAGAAACATGTGAAAATGTCTCACAAATTATGTAGTAGACAGTTATATTGGTGTCTTTGAAACCATCTTTGGCTCTGCTGTGTGCCTTTGTTTGTACAACTTGAGCACATGCTTCAAAATGTCATCCAGATTACAAGCATGCAGGGAATGAAGTATTACTTCTGTACCAATATCAGAAGCATGCTACTTTATTTCATTAAGTAGCTCATTAGCCAATTGCACTTGGTAAAACTGCAAAATTCCTTCTTTGTATTGTTTGGAAGAGATACTTTATAAGGTTATTTATAATCTGAGAAAACGTCAATAATTATTTATGATAATGAATATGAGGAAACAAAGGATTTTTTAAAAACACACAAATTAAATCAAAAAAAAAAATCACAAAGCACAACATTTTTACAAAATTATTTTGCCAGCACCCTGACAAGTAAGTTGGGATACAATGTGCTCAGAGTGAAAACAAGAACAGAAACAAAACAAAACAAAATAGACGCAAAGAATGGAAAAGTTTGTTTTTGAGTTTGAATGTTCCTGAGTACCTGAACTAACAATTCAGCTGATCATTAGACACAATCATAAAGAAAGGCCTTATTTTGCCTTTAGAGAGTTCATCCAGAGATTGCACTAGGGATTTGCACAGAATAAAGCTTCACAAAACCCAAGGGCTGTCAGAGGGAAATGGTATCCAGGAGGACAGGGCAGGCCAACCATCCCTTCAACAGCAAAGCCACTCAAGAGAGCCAGAGGCAGCGCAGCGGCTGCCAACACAACTGCCTACCACGTCTGCCAAGGAGCCAGAAGCCGCTTGTGGGAAAATATCACTTACCCTTAGCATCTGGGTCCTGTGATTGTTATCCAAAGAGACAGAGTGGTAAGATATAGTGGGATAAACAG